>NW_028124811.1:0-98032 GCF_965194825.1 Balaenoptera physalus | reverse complement strand
TCCCTCTATAAGTGACACCTTATGAGAAGTGTCCTTTTCTGTGTGACTTATTTCACTTAGAATCGTCTTACCTAAATCCACTCATCATGCTGCTACTAGCCTTATGACATTGATTTCATGGCTGAGTGATATTCCATTGTACATAAGGACCACAACTTTTTTATCCATTTTTCGCTTTCCTGGGATATTAAGGTGGAAGGAAGTGGAGGTCCTTGTCAACAGAGCAGCCCTAAACTTTGGGGTGCTTGTGTCTTGCTGATTTTCAATTTTCCCACTTTATCCCCCCATGCGTGGAAGTGCCCTATGCTCTCTAAGCTGTGTTTTTTAGATGTTTCAGGACACACCGTACACTTCTCCAGAGTGGCTGTTGGCAATTTACATCCCGCCCATCAGTGTAGCAAGGCTCCCATTTCTCCATGGCCTGTCCTGCATTTCTGGTTTTGACACTTTTTTCAGCATGGCCCTTTTGACCGATGGGAAGCGAGACTTCTTTGTAGCGCTGATTTGCCTTTCCAGGTTGCTTGGTTGGCCAAAAAGGGCGTATGCGTTTTTTCCTGAATATATTCAGGAAAAAACGCATACGCCCTTTTTGGCCAAGGGCATCATTGTCAACGTTTTGCCGCTTTTCATGTGCTTTAAAGGCGATTCGAATCTACCTCCTGAAATCTGTTTCCTGCAATTCTGCCTTGATTTCAAATCCTCTTCTTTGCCTTCCCTCAATATATTTGTGGACGAGAGTTATCATTTATAACTCTGCAGGTTTGTGAATTGCAGTGCCCTGAAGCTCCATTTTACAAGTCGGTTTTTTGGGAGCCGGCCGCAAAAGCGCCGGATGGCTTCAGGCCCTGTTCTGGTTCAGGGGGGCAGGCTGAGCCTGTGGTTAATTCTTCTTCCTGATGGGAAAATAGAGTGACCTGTGCCTGTCCCAACACCAAGAGCTAGTCTCTCATTGGTTCCCCGTCTTCCCGTTCATCCTCAGGACAAATTGCAACCTGTACGGAACAGGAGGTTAAAGGTGCTGATGCTCCAAGTAGGGAGATTGCTAGTAAAGTGGCTGGAATGGCGAACCCGAGCACAAGGAGATGAGAAATGAGGTGCGTTTTAGAAACCTTTCCCCATCACACGGTGTACCATCTTCTGGGTTTCTCATGCATGTTTTCGATGTAGGAAGATGCCCTTGAACCTGGAGATTTGGGACCCATGCGATGGGTAGCACGCAGTATTACTTTAAAGGGTCTGCGTTTGCTCACCCAACCTCACCAGACCTCTCAGCCCCAAGAGTGTCCACCCTTATGTCTCATCCAGCTGTGGGTCTAGATATGGTCAATCCAGGTTGCATCACAGCCCCTGAACGAATTGTGTAAGAATTTCTCTCTCTTTCCCTGTCTTTGTTTCATGGGTTTTTAAAAGTAATTTATTTTTATAATGGGGTTTAGCTGCTTTTCACGGCTGTGTTTATGCCGCTTTACACCCACTTGACACACTAACAGAGAGATATCAATACATAGGTTTTAAGATTATTACTAGTCAGATATATTCTTGTGCGGTGAATCGGGCGTGTTGAGTCCAGTTCTCTGAGCAAGGAGTAGGTCTTGTCTATTCCATATTGGGTTTATGGAACGGTATCTGAGCTAATTTGAAACTCTTGTTTTATGTATCACCCCACCTCACCTTTCCCGTTAAGCAGCCATAGTGTGTTTTCTGCATGTGTGACTCTGTTCTGTTTTGTAATTCAGTTCAAGTGTAACGGTTTTTACATTCCCTCTATAAGTGACACCTTATGAGAAGTGTCCTTTTCTGTGTGACTTATTTCACTTAGAATCGTCTTACCTAAATCCACTCATCATGCTGCTACTAGCCTTATGACATTGATTTCATGGCTGAGTGATATTCCATTGTACATAAGGACCACAACTTTTTTATCCATTTTTCGCTTTCCTGGGATATTTAAGGTGGAAGGAAGTGGAGGTCCTTGGTCAACAGAGCAGCCCTAAACTTTGGGGTGCTTGTGTCTTGCTGATTTTCAATTTTCCCACTTTATCCCCCCATGCGTGGAAGTGCCCTATGCTCTCTAAGCTGTGTTTTTTAGATGTTTCAGGACACACCGTACACTTCTCCAGAGTGGCTGTTGGCAATTTACATCCCGCCCATCAGTGTAGCAAGGCTCCCATTTCTCCATGGCCTGTCCTGCATTTCTGGTTTTGACACTTTTTTCAGCATGGCCCTTTTGACCGATGGGAAGCGAGACTTCTTTGTAGCGCTGATTTGCCTTTCCAGGTTGCTTGGTTGGCCAAAAAGGGCGTATGCGTTTTTTCCTGAATATATTCAGGAAAAAACGCATACGCCCTTTTTGGCCAAGGGCATCATTGTCAACGTTTGCCGCTTTTCATGTGCTTTAAAGGCGATTCGAATCTACCTCCTGAAATCTGTTTCCTGCAATTCTGCCTTGATTTCAAATCCTCTTCTTTGCCTTCCCTCAATATATTTGTGGACGAGAGTTATCATTTATAACTCTGCAGGTTTGTGAATTGCAGTGCCCTGAAGCTCCATTTTACAAGTCGGTTTTTTGGGAGCCGGCCGCAAAAGCGCCGGATGGCTTCAGGCCCTGTTCTGGTTCAGGGGGGCAGGCTGAGCCTGTGGTTAATTCTTCTTCCTGATGGGAAAATAGAGTGACCTGTGCCTGTCCCAACACCAAGAGCTAGTCTCTCATTGGTTCCCCGTCTTCCCGTTCATCCTCAGGACAAATTGCAACCTGTACGGAACAGGAGGTTAAAGGTGCTGATGCTCCAAGTAGGGAGATTGCTAGTAAAGTGGCTGGAATGGCGAACCCGAGCACAAGGAGATGAGAAATGAGGTGCGTTTTAGAAACCTTTCCCCATCACACGGTGTACCATCTTCTGGGTTTCTCATGCATGTTTTCGATGTAGGAAGATGCCCTTGAACCTGGAGATTTGGGACCCATGCGATGGGTAGCACGCAGTATTACTTTAAAGGGTCTGCGTTTGCTCACCCAACCTCACCAGACCTCTCAGCCCCAAGAGTGTCCACCCTTATGTCTCATCCAGCTGTGGGTCTAGATATGGTCAATCCAGGTTGCATCACAGCCCCTGAACGAATTGTGTAAGAATTTCTCTCTCTTTCCCTGTCTTTGTTTCATGGGTTTTTAAAAGTAATTTATTTTTATAATGGGGTTTAGCTGCTTTTCACGGCTGTGTTTATGCCGCTTTACACCCACTTGACACACTAACAGAGAGATATCAATACATAGGTTTTAAGATTATTACTAGTCAGATATATTCTTGTGCGGTGAATCGGGCGTGTTGAGTCCAGTTCTCTGAGCAAGGAGTAGGTCTTGTCTATTCCATATTGGGTTTATGGAACGGTATCTGAGCTAATTTGAAACTCTTGTTTTATGTATCACCCCACCTCACCTTTCCCGTTAAGCAGCCATAGTGTGTTTTCTGCATGTGTGACTCTGTTCTGTTTTGTAATTCAGTTCAAGTGTAACGGTTTTTACATTCCCTCTATAAGTGACACCTTATGAGAAGTGTCCTTTTCTGTGTGACTTATTTCACTTAGAATCGTCTTACCTAAATCCACTCATCATGCTGCTACTAGCCTTATGACATTGATTTCATGGCTGAGTGATATTCCATTGTACATAAGGACCACAACTTTTTTATCCATTTTTCGCTTTCCTGGGATATTTAAGGTGGAAGGAAGTGGAGGTCCTTGTCAACAGAGCAGCCCTAAACTTTGGGGTGCTTGTGTCTTGCTGATTTTCAATTTTCCCACTTTATCCCCCCATGCGTGGAAGTGCCCTATGCTCTCTAAGCTGTGTTTTTTAGATGTTTCAGGACACACCGTACACTTCTCCAGAGTGGCTGTTGGCAATTTACATCCCGCCCATCAGTGTAGCAAGGCTCCCATTTCTCCATGGCCTGTCCTGCATTTCTGGTTTTGACACTTTTTTCAGCATGGCCCTTTTGACCGATGGGAAGCGAGACTTCTTTGTAGCGCTGATTTGCCTTTCCAGGTTGCTTGGTTGGCCAAAAAGGGCGTATGCGTTTTTTCCTGAATATATTCAGGAAAAAACGCATACGCCCTTTTTGGCCAAGGGCATCATTGTCAACGTTTTGCCGCTTTTCATGTGCTTTAAAGGCGATTCGAATCTACCTCCTGAAATCTGTTTCCTGCAATTCTGCCTTGATTTCAAATCCTCTTCTTTGCCTTCCCTCAATATATTTGTGGACGAGAGTTATCATTTATAACTCTGCAGGTTTGTGAATTGCAGTGCCCTGAAGCTCCATTTTACAAGTCGGTTTTTTGGGAGCCGGCCGCAAAAGCGCCGGATGGCTTCAGGCCCTGTTCTGGTTCAGGGGGGCAGGCTGAGCCTGTGGTTAATTCTTCTTCCTGATGGGAAAATAGAGTGACCTGTGCCTGTCCCAACACCAAGAGCTAGTCTCTCATTGGTTCCCCGTCTTCCCGTTCATCCTCAGGACAAATTGCAACCTGTACGGAACAGGAGGTTAAAGGTGCTGATGCTCCAAGTAGGGAGATTGCTAGTAAAGTGGCTGGAATGGCGAACCCGAGCACAAGGAGATGAGAAATGAGGTGCGTTTTAGAAACCTTTCCCCATCACACGGTGTACCATCTTCTGGGTTTCTCATGCATGTTTTCGATGTAGGAAGATGCCCTTGAACCTGGAGATTTGGGACCCATGCGATGGGTAGCACGCAGTATTACTTTAAAGGGTCTGCGTTTGCTCACCCAACCTCACCAGACCTCTCAGCCCCAAGAGTGTCCACCCTTATGTCTCATCCAGCTGTGGGTCTAGATATGGTCAATCCAGGTTGCATCACAGCCCCTGAACGAATTGTGTAAGAATTTCTCTCTCTTTCCCTGTCTTTGTTTCATGGGTTTTTAAAAGTAATTTATTTTTATAATGGGGTTTAGCTGCTTTTCACGGCTGTGTTTATGCCGCTTTACACCCACTTGACACACTAACAGAGAGATATCAATACATAGGTTTTAAGATTATTACTAGTCAGATATATTCTTGTGCGGTGAATCGGGCGTGTTGAGTCCAGTTCTCTGAGCAAGGAGTAGGTCTTGTCTATTCCATATTGGGTTTATGGAACGGTATCTGAGCTAATTTGAAACTCTTGTTTTATGTATCACCCCACCTCACCTTTCCCGTTAAGCAGCCATAGTGTGTTTTCTGCATGTGTGACTCTGTTCTGTTTTGTAATTCAGTTCAAGTGTAACGGTTTTTACATTCCCTCTATAAGTGACACCTTATGAGAAGTGTCCTTTTCTGTGTGACTTATTTCACTTAGAATCGTCTTACCTAAATCCACTCATCATGCTGCTACTAGCCTTATGACATTGATTTCATGGCTGAGTGATATTCCATTGTACATAAGGACCACAACTTTTTTATCCATTTTTCGCTTTCCTGGGATATTTAAGGTGGAAGGAAGTGGAGGTCCTTGTCAACAGAGCAGCCCTAAACTTTGGGGTGCTTGTGTCTTGCTGATTTTCAATTTTCCCACTTTATCCCCCCATGCGTGGAAGTGCCCTATGCTCTCTAAGCTGTGTTTTTTAGATGTTTCAGGACACACCGTACACTTCTCCAGAGTGGCTGTTGGCAATTTACATCCCGCCCATCAGTGTAGCAAGGCTCCCATTTCTCCATGGCCTGTCCTGCATTTCTGGTTTTGACACTTTTTTCAGCATGGCCCTTTTGACCGATGGGAAGCGAGACTTCTTTGTAGCGCTGATTTGCCTTTCCAGGTTGCTTGGTTGGCCAAAAAGGGCGTATGCGTTTTTTCCTGAATATATTCAGGAAAAAACGCATACGCCCTTTTTGGCCAAGGGCATCATTGTCAACGTTTTGCCGCTTTTCATGTGCTTTAAAGGCGATTCGAATCTACCTCCTGAAATCTGTTTCCTGCAATTCTGCCTTGATTTCAAATCCTCTTCTTTGCCTTCCCTCAATATATTTGTGGACGAGAGTTATCATTTATAACTCTGCAGGTTTGTGAATTGCAGTGCCCTGAAGCTCCATTTTACAAGTCGGTTTTTTGGGAGCCGGCCGCAAAAGCGCCGGATGGCTTCAGGCCCTGTTCTGGTTCAGGGGGGCAGGCTGAGCCTGTGGTTAATTCTTCTTCCTGATGGGAAAATAGAGTGACCTGTGCCTGTCCCAACACCAAGAGCTAGTCTCTCATTGGTTCCCCGTCTTCCCGTTCATCCTCAGGACAAATTGCAACCTGTACGGAACAGGAGGTTAAAGTTGCTGATGCTCCAAGTAGGGAGATTGCTAGTAAAGTGGCTGGAATGGCGAACCCGAGCACAAGGAGATGAGAAATGAGGTGCGTTTTAGAAACCTTTCCCCATCACACGGTGTACCATCTTCTGGGTTTCTCATGCATGTTTTCGATGTAGGAAGATGCCCTTGAACCTGGAGATTTGGGACCCATGCGATGGGTAGCACGCAGTATTACTTTAAAGGGTCTGCGTTTGCTCACCCAACCTCACCAGACCTCTCAGCCCCAAGAGTGTCCACCCTTATGTCTCATCCAGCTGTGGGTCTAGATATGGTCAATCCAGGTTGCATCACAGCCCCTGAACGAATTGTGTAAGAATTTCTCTCTCTTTCCCTGTCTTTGTTTCATGGGTTTTTAAAAGTAATTTATTTTTATAATGGGGTTTAGCTGCTTTTCACGGCTGTGTTTATGCCGCTTTACACCCACTTGACACACTAACAGAGAGATATCAATACATAGGTTTTAAGATTATTACTAGTCAGATATATTCTTGTGCGGTGAATCGGGCGTGTTGAGTCCAGTTCTCTGAGCAAGGAGTAGGTCTTGTCTATTCCATATTGGGTTTATGGAACGGTATCTGAGCTAATTTGAAACTCTTGTTTTATGTATCACCCCACCTCACCTTTCCCGTTAAGCAGCCATAGTGTGTTTTCTGCATGTGTGACTCTGTTCTGTTTTGTAATTCAGTTCAAGTGTAACGGTTTTTACATTCCCTCTATAAGTGACACCTTATGAGAAGTGTCCTTTTCTGTGTGACTTATTTCACTTAGAATCGTCTTACCTAAATCCACTCATCATGCTGCTACTAGCCTTATGACATTGATTTCATGGCTGAGTGATATTCCATTGTACATAAGGACCACAACTTTTTTATCCATTTTTCGCTTTCCTGGGATATTTAAGGTGGAAGGAAGTGGAGGTCCTTGTCAACAGAGCAGCCCTAAACTTTGGGGTGCTTGTGTCTTGCTGATTTTCAATTTTCCCACTTTATCCCCCCATGCGTGGAAGTGCCCTATGCTCTCTAAGCTGTGTTTTTTAGATGTTTCAGGACACACCGTACACTTCTCCAGAGTGGCTGTTGGCAATTTACATCCCGCCCATCAGTGTAGCAAGGCTCCCATTTCTCCATGGCCTGTCCTGCATTTCTGGTTTTGACACTTTTTTCAGCATGGCCCTTTTGACCGATGGGAAGCGAGACTTCTTTGTAGCGCTGATTTGCCTTTCCAGGTTGCTTGGTTGGCCAAAAAGGGCGTATGCGTTTTTTCCTGAATATATTCAGGAAAAAACGCATACGCCCTTTTTGGCCAAGGGCATCATTGTCAACGTTTTGCCGCTTTTCATGTGCTTTAAAGGCGATTCGAATCTACCTCCTGAAATCTGTTTCCTGCAATTCTGCCTTGATTTCAAATCCTCTTCTTTGCCTTCCCTCAATATATTTGTGGACGAGAGTTATCATTTATAACTCTGCAGGTTTGTGAATTGCAGTGCCCTGAAGCTCCATTTTACAAGTCGGTTTTTTGGGAGCCGGCCGCAAAAGCGCCGGATGGCTTCAGGCCCTGTTCTGGTTCAGGGGGGCAGGCTGAGCCTGTGGTTAATTCTTCTTCCTGATGGGAAAATAGAGTGACCTGTGCCTGTCCCAACACCAAGAGCTAGTCTCTCATTGGTTCCCCGTCTTCCCGTTCATCCTCAGGACAAATTGCAACCTGTACGGAACAGGAGGTTAAAGGTGCTGATGCTCCAAGTAGGGAGATTGCTAGTAAAGTGGCTGGAATGGCGAACCCGAGCACAAGGAGATGAGAAATGAGGTGCGTTTTAGAAACCTTTCCCCATCACACGGTGTACCATCTTCTGGGTTTCTCATGCATGTTTTCGATGTAGGAAGATGCCCTTGAACCTGGAGATTTGGGACCCATGCGATGGGTAGCACGCAGTATTACTTTAAAGGGTCTGCGTTTGCTCACCCAACCTCACCAGACCTCTCAGCCCCAAGAGTGTCCACCCTTATGTCTCATCCAGCTGTGGGTCTAGATATGGTCAATCCAGGTTGCATCACAGCCCCTGAACGAATTGTGTAAGAATTTCTCTCTCTTTCCCTGTCTTTGTTTCATGGGTTTTTAAAAGTAATTTATTTTTATAATGGGGTTTAGCTGCTTTTCACGGCTGTGTTTATGCCGCTTTACACCCACTTGACACACTAACAGAGAGATATCAATACATAGGTTTTAAGATTATTACTAGTCAGATATATTCTTGTGCGGTGAATCGGGCGTGTTGAGTCCAGTTCTCTGAGCAAGGAGTAGGTCTTGTCTATTCCATATTGGGTTTATGGAACGGTATCTGAGCTAATTTGAAACTCTTGTTTTATGTATCACCCCACCTCACCTTTCCCGTTAAGCAGCCATAGTGTGTTTTCTGCATGTGTGACTCTGTTCTGTTTTGTAATTCAGTTCAAGTGTAACGGTTTTTACATTCCCTCTATAAGTGACACCTTATGAGAAGTGTCCTTTTCTGTGTGACTTATTTCACTTAGAATCGTCTTACCTAAATCCACTCATCATGCTGCTACTAGCCTTATGACATTGATTTCATGGCTGAGTGATATTCCATTGTACATAAGGACCACAACTTTTTTATCCATTTTTCGCTTTCCTGGGATATTTAAGGTGGAAGGAAGTGGAGGTCCTTGTCAACAGAGCAGCCCTAAACTTTGGGGTGCTTGTGTCTTGCTGATTTTCAATTTTCCCACTTTATCCCCCCATGCGTGGAAGTGCCCTATGCTCTCTAAGCTGTGTTTTTTAGATGTTTCAGGACACACCGTACACTTCTCCAGAGTGGCTGTTGGCAATTTACATCCCGCCCATCAGTGTAGCAAGGCTCCCATTTCTCCATGGCCTGTCCTGCATTTCTGGTTTTGACACTTTTTTCAGCATGGCCCTTTTGACCGATGGGAAGCGAGACTTCTTTGTAGCGCTGATTTGCCTTTCCAGGTTGCTTGGTTGGCCAAAAAGGGCGTATGCGTTTTTTCCTGAATATATTCAGGAAAAAACGCATACGCCCTTTTTGGCCAAGGGCATCATTGTCAACGTTTTGCCGCTTTTCATGTGCTTTAAAGGCGATTCGAATCTACCTCCTGAAATCTGTTTCCTGCAATTCTGCCTTGATTTCAAATCCTCTTCTTTGCCTTCCCTCAATATATTTGTGGACGAGAGTTATCATTTATAACTCTGCAGGTTTGTGAATTGCAGTGCCCTGAAGCTCCATTTTACAAGTCGGTTTTTTGGGAGCCGGCCGCAAAAGCGCCGGATGGCTTCAGGCCCTGTTCTGGTTCAGGGGGGCAGGCTGAGCCTGTGGTTAATTCTTCTTCCTGATGGGAAAATAGAGTGACCTGTGCCTGTCCCAACACCAAGAGCTAGTCTCTCATTGGTTCCCCGTCTTCCCGTTCATCCTCAGGACAAATTGCAACCTGTACGGAACAGGAGGTTAAAGGTGCTGATGCTCCAAGTAGGGAGATTGCTAGTAAAGTGGCTGGAATGGCGAACCCGAGCACAAGGAGATGAGAAATGAGGTGCGTTTTAGAAACCTTTCCCCATCACACGGTGTACCATCTTCTGGGTTTCTCATGCATGTTTTCGATGTAGGAAGATGCCCTTGAACCTGGAGATTTGGGACCCATGCGATGGGTAGCACGCAGTATTACTTTAAAGGGTCTGCGTTTGCTCACCCAACCTCACCAGACCTCTCAGCCCCAAGAGTGTCCACCCTTATGTCTCATCCAGCTGTGGGTCTAGATATGGTCAATCCAGGTTGCATCACAGCCCCTGAACGAATTGTGTAAGAATTTCTCTCTCTTTCCCTGTCTTTGTTTCATGGGTTTTTAAAAGTAATTTATTTTTATAATGGGGTTTAGCTGCTTTTCACGGCTGTGTTTATGCCGCTTTACACCCACTTGACACACTAACAGAGAGATATCAATACATAGGTTTTAAGATTATTACTAGTCAGATATATTCTTGTGCGGTGAATCGGGCGTGTTGAGTCCAGTTCTCTGAGCAAGGAGTAGGTCTTGTCTATTCCATATTGGGTTTATGGAACGGTATCTGAGCTAATTTGAAACTCTTGTTTTATGTATCACCCCACCTCACCTTTCCCGTTAAGCAGCCATAGTGTGTTTTCTGCATGTGTGACTCTGTTCTGTTTTGTAATTCAGTTCAAGTGTAACGGTTTTTACATTCCCTCTATAAGTGACACCTTATGAGAAGTGTCCTTTTCTGTGTGACTTATTTCACTTAGAATCGTCTTACCTAAATCCACTCATCATGCTGCTACTAGCCTTATGACATTGATTTCATGGCTGAGTGATATTCCATTGTACATAAGGACCACAACTTTTTTATCCATTTTTCGCTTTCCTGGGATATTTAAGGTGGAAGGAAGTGGAGGTCCTTGTCAACAGAGCAGCCCTAAACTTTGGGGTGCTTGTGTCTTGCTGATTTTCAATTTTCCCACTTTATCCCCCCATGCGTGGAAGTGCCCTATGCTCTCTAAGCTGTGTTTTTTAGATGTTTCAGGACACACCGTACACTTCTCCAGAGTGGCTGTTGGCAATTTACATCCCGCCCATCAGTGTAGCAAGGCTCCCATTTCTCCATGGCCTGTCCTGCATTTCTGGTTTTGACACTTTTTTCAGCATGGCCCTTTTGACCGATGGGAAGCGAGACTTCTTTGTAGCGCTGATTTGCCTTTCCAGGTTGCTTGGTTGGCCAAAAAGGGCGTATGCGTTTTTTCCTGAATATATTCAGGAAAAAACGCATACGCCCTTTTTGGCCAAGGGCATCATTGTCAACGTTTTGCCGCTTTTCATGTGCTTTAAAGGCGATTCGAATCTACCTCCTGAAATCTGTTTCCTGCAATTCTGCCTTGATTTCAAATCCTCTTCTTTGCCTTCCCTCAATATATTTGTGGACGAGAGTTATCATTTATAACTGTGCAGGTTTGTGAATTGCAGTGCCCTGAAGCTCCATTTTACAAGTCGGTTTTTTGGGAGCCGGCCGCAAAAGCGCCGGATGGCTTCAGGCCCTGTTCTGGTTCAGGGGGGCAGGCTGAGCCTGTGGTTAATTCTTCTTCCTGATGGGAAAATAGAGTGACCTGTGCCTGTCCCAACACCAAGAGCTAGTCTCTCATTGGTTCCCCGTCTTCCCGTTCATCCTCAGGACAAATTGCAACCTGTACGGAACAGGAGGTTAAAGGTGCTGATGCTCCAAGTAGGGAGATTGCTAGTAAAGTGGCTGGAATGGCGAACCCGAGCACAAGGAGATGAGAAATGAGGTGCGTTTTAGAAACCTTTCCCCATCACACGGTGTACCATCTTCTGGGTTTCTCATGCATGTTTTCGATGTAGGAAGATGCCCTTGAACCTGGAGATTTGGGACCCATGCGATGGGTAGCACGCAGTATTACTTTAAAGGGTCTGCGTTTGCTCACCCAACCTCACCAGACCTCTCAGCCCCAAGAGTGTCCACCCTTATGTCTCATCCAGCTGTGGGTCTAGATATGGTCAATCCAGGTTGCATCACAGCCCCTGAACGAATTGTGTAAGAATTTCTCTCTCTTTCCCTGTCTTTGTTTCATGGGTTTTTAAAAGTAATTTATTTTTATAATGGGGTTTAGCTGCTTTTCACGGCTGTGTTTATGCCGCTTTACACCCACTTGACACACTAACAGAGAGATATCAATACATAGGTTTTAAGATTATTACTAGTCAGATATATTCTTGTGCGGTGAATCGGGCGTGTTGAGTCCAGTTCTCTGAGCAAGGAGTAGGTCTTGTCTATTCCATATTGGGTTTATGGAACGGTATCTGAGCTAATTTGAAACTCTTGTTTTATGTATCACCCCACCTCACCTTTCCCGTTAAGCAGCCATAGTGTGTTTTCTGCATGTGTGACTCTGTTCTGTTTTGTAATTCAGTTCAAGTGTAACGGTTTTTACATTCCCTCTATAAGTGACACCTTATGAGAAGTGTCCTTTTCTGTGTGACTTATTTCACTTAGAATCGTCTTACCTAAATCCACTCATCATGCTGCTACTAGCCTTATGACATTGATTTCATGGCTGAGTGATATTCCATTGTACATAAGGACCACAACTTTTTTATCCATTTTTCGCTTTCCTGGGATATTTAAGGTGGAAGGAAGTGGAGGTCCTTGTCAACAGAGCAGCCCTAAACTTTGGGGTGCTTGTGTCTTGCTGATTTTCAATTTTCCCACTTTATCCCCCCATGCGTGGAAGTGCCCTATGCTCTCTAAGCTGTGTTTTTTAGATGTTTCAGGACACACCGTACACTTCTCCAGAGTGGCTGTTGGCAATTTACATCCCGCCCATCAGTGTAGCAAGGCTCCCATTTCTCCATGGCCTGTCCTGCATTTCTGGTTTTGACACTTTTTTCAGCATGGCCCTTTTGACCGATGGGAAGCGAGACTTCTTTGTAGCGCTGATTTGCCTTTCCAGGTTGCTTGGTTGGCCAAAAAGGGCGTATGCGTTTTTTCCTGAATATATTCAGGAAAAAACGCATACGCCCTTTTTGGCCAAGGGCATCATTGTCAACGTTTTGCCGCTTTTCATGTGCTTTAAAGGCGATTCGAATCTACCTCCTGAAATCTGTTTCCTGCAATTCTGCCTTGATTTCAAATCCTCTTCTTTGCCTTCCCTCAATATATTTGTGGACGAGAGTTATCATTTATAACTCTGCAGGTTTGTGAATTGCAGTGCCCTGAAGCTCCATTTTACAAGTCGGTTTTTTGGGAGCCGGCCGCAAAAGCGCCGGATGGCTTCAGGCCCTGTTCTGGTTCAGGGGGGCAGGCTGAGCCTGTGGTTAATTCTTCTTCCTGATGGGAAAATAGAGTGACCTGTGCCTGTCCCAACACCAAGAGCTAGTCTCTCATTGGTTCCCCGTCTTCCCGTTCATCCTCAGGACAAATTGCAACCTGTACGGAACAGGAGGTTAAAGTTGCTGATGCTCCAAGTAGGGAGATTGCTAGTAAAGTGGCTGGAATGGCGAACCCGAGCACAAGGAGATGAGAAATGAGGTGCGTTTTAGAAACCTTTCCCCATCACACGGTGTACCATCTTCTGGGTTTCTCATGCATGTTTTCGATGTAGGAAGATGCCCTTGAACCTGGAGATTTGGGACCCATGCGATGGGTAGCACGCAGTATTACTTTAAAGGGTCTGCGTTTGCTCACCCAACCTCACCAGACCTCTCAGCCCCAAGAGTGTCCACCCTTATGTCTCATCCAGCTGTGGGTCTAGATATGGTCAATCCAGGTTGCATCACAGCCCCTGAACGAATTGTGTAAGAATTTCTCTCTCTTTCCCTGTCTTTGTTTCATGGGTTTTTAAAAGTAATTTATTTTTATAATGGGGTTTAGCTGCTTTTCACGGCTGTGTTTATGCCGCTTTACACCCACTTGACACACTAACAGAGAGATATCAATACATAGGTTTTAAGATTATTACTAGTCAGATATATTCTTGTGCGGTGAATCGGGCGTGTTGAGTCCAGTTCTCTGAGCAAGGAGTAGGTCTTGTCTATTCCATATTGGGTTTATGGAACGGTATCTGAGCTAATTTGAAACTCTTGTTTTATGTATCACCCCACCTCACCTTTCCCGTTAAGCAGCCATAGTGTGTTTTCTGCATGTGTGACTCTGTTCTGTTTTGTAATTCAGTTCAAGTGTAACGGTTTTTACATTCCCTCTATAAGTGACACCTTATGAGAAGTGTCCTTTTCTGTGTGACTTATTTCACTTAGAATCGTCTTACCTAAATCCACTCATCATGCTGCTACTAGCCTTATGACATTGATTTCATGGCTGAGTGATATTCCATTGTACATAAGGACCACAACTTTTTTATCCATTTTTCGCTTTCCTGGGATATTTAAGGTGGAAGGAAGTGGAGGTCCTTGTCAACAGAGCAGCCCTAAACTTTGGGGTGCTTGTGTCTTGCTGATTTTCAATTTTCCCACTTTATCCCCCCATGCGTGGAAGTGCCCTATGCTCTCTAAGCTGTGTTTTTTAGATGTTTCAGGACACACCGTACACTTCTCCAGAGTGGCTGTTGGCAATTTACATCCCGCCCATCAGTGTAGCAAGGCTCCCATTTCTCCATGGCCTGTCCTGCATTTCTGGTTTTGACACTTTTTTCAGCATGGCCCTTTTGACCGATGGGAAGCGAGACTTCTTTGTAGCGCTGATTTGCCTTTCCAGGTTGCTTGGTTGGCCAAAAAGGGCGTATGCGTTTTTTCCTGAATATATTCAGGAAAAAACGCATACGCCCTTTTTGGCCAAGGGCATCATTGTCAACGTTTTGCCGCTTTTCATGTGCTTTAAAGGCGATTCGAATCTACCTCCTGAAATCTGTTTCCTGCAATTCTGCCTTGATTTCAAATCCTCTTCTTTGCCTTCCCTCAATATATTTGTGGACGAGAGTTATCATTTATAACTCTGCAGGTTTGTGAATTGCAGTGCCCTGAAGCTCCATTTTACAAGTCGGTTTTTTGGGAGCCGGCCGCAAAAGCGCCGGATGGCTTCAGGCCCTGTTCTGGTTCAGGGGGGCAGGCTGAGCCTGTGGTTAATTCTTCTTCCTGATGGGAAAATAGAGTGACCTGTGCCTGTCCCAACACCAAGAGCTAGTCTCTCATTGGTTCCCCGTCTTCCCGTTCATCCTCAGGACAAATTGCAACCTGTACGGAACAGGAGGTTAAAGGTGCTGATGCTCCAAGTAGGGAGATTGCTAGTAAAGTGGCTGGAATGGCGAACCCGAGCACAAGGAGATGAGAAATGAGGTGCGTTTTAGAAACCTTTCCCCATCACACGGTGTACCATCTTCTGGGTTTCTCATGCATGTTTTCGATGTAGGAAGATGCCCTTGAACCTGGAGATTTGGGACCCATGCGATGGGTAGCACGCAGTATTACTTTAAAGGGTCTGCGTTTGCTCACCCAACCTCACCAGACCTCTCAGCCCCAAGAGTGTCCACCCTTATGTCTCATCCAGCTGTGGGTCTAGATATGGTCAATCCAGGTTGCATCACAGCCCCTGAACGAATTGTGTAAGAATTTCTCTCTCTTTCCCTGTCTTTGTTTCATGGGTTTTTAAAAGTAATTTATTTTTATAATGGGGTTTAGCTGCTTTTCACGGCTGTGTTTATGCCGCTTTACACCCACTTGACACACTAACAGAGAGATATCAATACATAGGTTTTAAGATTATTACTAGTCAGATATATTCTTGTGCGGTGAATCGGGCGTGTTGAGTCCAGTTCTCTGAGCAAGGAGTAGGTCTTGTCTATTCCATATTGGGTTTATGGAACGGTATCTGAGCTAATTTGAAACTCTTGTTTTATGTATCACCCCACCTCACCTTTCCCGTTAAGCAGCCATAGTGTGTTTTCTGCATGTGTGACTCTGTTCTGTTTTGTAATTCAGTTCAAGTGTAACGGTTTTTACATTCCCTCTATAAGTGACACCTTATGAGAAGTGTCCTTTTCTGTGTGACTTATTTCACTTAGAATCGTCTTACCTAAATCCACTCATCATGCTGCTACTAGCCTTATGACATTGATTTCATGGCTGAGTGATATTCCATTGTACATAAGGACCACAACTTTTTTATCCATTTTTCGCTTTCCTGGGATATTTAAGGTGGAAGGAAGTGGAGGTCCTTGTCAACAGAGCAGCCCTAAACTTTGGGGTGCTTGTGTCTTGCTGATTTTCAATTTTCCCACTTTATCCCCCCATGCGTGGAAGTGCCCTATGCTCTCTAAGCTGTGTTTTTTAGATGTTTCAGGACACACCGTACACTTCTCCAGAGTGGCTGTTGGCAATTTACATCCCGCCCATCAGTGTAGCAAGGCTCCCATTTCTCCATGGCCTGTCCTGCATTTCTGGTTTTGACACTTTTTTCAGCATGGCCCTTTTGACCGATGGGAAGCGAGACTTCTTTGTAGCGCTGATTTGCCTTTCCAGGTTGCTTGGTTGGCCAAAAAGGGCGTATGCGTTTTTTCCTGAATATATTCAGGAAAAAACGCATACGCCCTTTTTGGCCAAGGGCATCATTGTCAACGTTTTGCCGCTTTTCATGTGCTTTAAAGGCGATTCGAATCTACCTCCTGAAATCTGTTTCCTGCAATTCTGCCTTGATTTCAAATCCTCTTCTTTGCCTTCCCTCAATATATTTGTGGACGAGAGTTATCATTTATAACTCTGCAGGTTTGTGAATTGCAGTGCCCTGAAGCTCCATTTTACAAGTCGGTTTTTTGGGAGCCGGCCGCAAAAGCGCCGGATGGCTTCAGGCCCTGTTCTGGTTCAGGGGGGCAGGCTGAGCCTGTGGTTAATTCTTCTTCCTGATGGGAAAATAGAGTGACCTGTGCCTGTCCCAACACCAAGAGCTAGTCTCTCATTGGTTCCCCGTCTTCCCGTTCATCCTCAGGACAAATTGCAACCTGTACGGAACAGGAGGTTAAAGGTGCTGATGCTCCAAGTAGGGAGATTGCTAGTAAAGTGGCTGGAATGGCGAACCCGAGCACAAGGAGATGAGAAATGAGGTGCGTTTTAGAAACCTTTCCCCATCACACGGTGTACCATCTTCTGGGTTTCTCATGCATGTTTTCGATGTAGGAAGATGCCCTTGAACCTGGAGATTTGGGACCCATGCGATGGGTAGCACGCAGTATTACTTTAAAGGGTCTGCGTTTGCTCACCCAACCTCACCAGACCTCTCAGCCCCAAGAGTGTCCACCCTTATGTCTCATCCAGCTGTGGGTCTAGATATGGTCAATCCAGGTTGCATCACAGCCCCTGAACGAATTGTGTAAGAATTTCTCTCTCTTTCCCTGTCTTTGTTTCATGGGTTTTTAAAAGTAATTTATTTTTATAATGGGGTTTAGCTGCTTTTCACGGCTGTGTTTATGCCGCTTTACACCCACTTGACACACTAACAGAGAGATATCAATACATAGGTTTTAAGATTATTACTAGTCAGATATATTCTTGTGCGGTGAATCGGGCGTGTTGAGTCCAGTTCTCTGAGCAAGGAGTAGGTCTTGTCTATTCCATATTGGGTTTATGGAACGGTATCTGAGCTAATTTGAAACTCTTGTTTTATGTATCACCCCACCTCACCTTTCCCGTTAAGCAGCCATAGTGTGTTTTCTGCATGTGTGACTCTGTTCTGTTTTGTAATTCAGTTCAAGTGTAACGGTTTTTACATTCCCTCTATAAGTGACACCTTATGAGAAGTGTCCTTTTCTGTGTGACTTATTTCACTTAGAATCGTCTTACCTAAATCCACTCATCATGCTGCTACTAGCCTTATGACATTGATTTCATGGCTGAGTGATATTCCATTGTACATAAGGACCACAACTTTTTTATCCATTTTTCGCTTTCCTGGGATATTTAAGGTGGAAGGAAGTGGAGGTCCTTGTCAACAGAGCAGCCCTAAACTTTGGGGTGCTTGTGTCTTGCTGATTTTCAATTTTCCCACTTTATCCCCCCATGCGTGGAAGTGCCCTATGCTCTCTAAGCTGTGTTTTTTAGATGTTTCAGGACACACCGTACACTTCTCCAGAGTGGCTGTTGGCAATTTACATCCCGCCCATCAGTGTAGCAAGGCTCCCATTTCTCCATGGCCTGTCCTGCATTTCTGGTTTTGACACTTTTTTCAGCATGGCCCTTTTGACCGATGGGAAGCGAGACTTCTTTGTAGCGCTGATTTGCCTTTCCAGGTTGCTTGGTTGGCCAAAAAGGGCGTATGCGTTTTTTCCTGAATATATTCAGGAAAAAACGCATACGCCCTTTTTGGCCAAGGGCATCATTGTCAACGTTTTGCCGCTTTTCATGTGCTTTAAAGGCGATTCGAATCTACCTCCTGAAATCTGTTTCCTGCAATTCTGCCTTGATTTCAAATCCTCTTCTTTGCCTTCCCTCAATATATTTGTGGACGAGAGTTATCATTTATAACTCTGCAGGTTTGTGAATTGCAGTGCCCTGAAGCTCCATTTTACAAGTCGGTTTTTTGGGAGCCGGCCGCAAAAGCGCCGGATGGCTTCAGGCCCTGTTCTGGTTCAGGGGGGCAGGCTGAGCCTGTGGTTAATTCTTCTTCCTGATGGGAAAATAGAGTGACCTGTGCCTGTCCCAACACCAAGAGCTAGTCTCTCATTGGTTCCCCGTCTTCCCGTTCATCCTCAGGACAAATTGCAACCTGTACGGAACAGGAGGTTAAAGGTGCTGATGCTCCAAGTAGGGAGATTGCTAGTAAAGTGGCTGGAATGGCGAACCCGAGCACAAGGAGATGAGAAATGAGGTGAGTTTTAGAAACCTTTCCCCATCACACGGTGTACCATCTTCTGGGTTTCTCATGCATGTTTTCGATGTAGGAAGATGCCCTTGAACCTGGAGATTTGGGACCCATGCGATGGGTAGCACGCAGTATTACTTTAAAGGGTCTGCGTTTGCTCACCCAACCTCACCAGACCTCTCAGCCCCAAGAGTGTCCACCCTTATGTCTCATCCAGCTGTGGGTCTAGATATGGTCAATCCAGGTTGCATCACAGCCCCTGAACGAATTGTGTAAGAATTTCTCTCTCTTTCCCTGTCTTTGTTTCATGGGTTTTTAAAAGTAATTTATTTTTATAATGGGGTTTAGCTGCTTTTCACGGCTGTGTTTATGCCGCTTTACACCCACTTGACACACTAACAGAGAGATATCAATACATAGGTTTTAAGATTATTACTAGTCAGATATATTCTTGTGCGGTGAATCGGGCGTGTTGAGTCCAGTTCTCTGAGCAAGGAGTAGGTCTTGTCTATTCCATATTGGGTTTATGGAACGGTATCTGAGCTAATTTGAAACTCTTGTTTTATGTATCACCCCACCTCACCTTTCCCGTTAAGCAGCCATAGTGTGTTTTCTGCATGTGTGACTCTGTTCTGTTTTGTAATTCAGTTCAAGTGTAACGGTTTTTACATTCCCTCTATAAGTGACACCTTATGAGAAGTGTCCTTTTCTGTGTGACTTATTTCACTTAGAATCGTCTTACCTAAATCCACTCATCATGCTGCTACTAGCCTTATGACATTGATTTCATGGCTGAGTGATATTCCATTGTACATAAGGACCACAACTTTTTTATCCATTTTTCGCTTTCCTGGGATATTTAAGGTGGAAGGAAGTGGAGGTCCTTGTCAACAGAGCAGCCCTAAACTTTGGGGTGCTTGTGTCTTGCTGATTTTCAATTTTCCCACTTTATCCCCCCATGCGTGGAAGTGCCCTATGCTCTCTAAGCTGTGTTTTTTAGATGTTTCAGGACACACCGTACACTTCTCCAGAGTGGCTGTTGGCAATTTACATCCCGCCCATCAGTGTAGCAAGGCTCCCATTTCTCCATGGCCTGTCCTGCATTTCTGGTTTTGACACTTTTTTCAGCATGGCCCTTTTGACCGATGGGAAGCGAGACTTCTTTGTAGCGCTGATTTGCCTTTCCAGGTTGCTTGGTTGGCCAAAAAGGGCGTATGCGTTTTTTCCTGAATATATTCAGGAAAAAACGCATACGCCCTTTTTGGCCAAGGGCATCATTGTCAACGTTTTGCCGCTTTTCATGTGCTTTAAAGGCGATTCGAATCTACCTCCTGAAATCTGTTTCCTGCAATTCTGCCTTGATTTCAAATCCTCTTCTTTGCCTTCCCTCAATATATTTGTGGACGAGAGTTATCATTTATAACTCTGCAGGTTTGTGAATTGCAGTGCCCTGAAGCTCCATTTTACAAGTCGGTTTTTTTGGGAGCCGGCCGCAAAAGCGCCGGATGGCTTCAGGCCCTGTTCTGGTTCAGGGGGGCAGGCTGAGCCTGTGGTTAATTCTTCTTCCTGATGGGAAAATAGAGTGACCTGTGCCTGTCCCAACACCAAGAGCTAGTCTCTCATTGGTTCCCCGTCTTCCCGTTCATCCTCAGGACAAATTGCAACCTGTACGGAACAGGAGGTTAAAGGTGCTGATGCTCCAAGTAGGGAGATTGCTAGTAAAGTGGCTGGAATGGCGAACCCGAGCACAAGGAGATGAGAAATGAGGTGCGTTTTAGAAACCTTTCCCCATCACACGGTGTACCATCTTCTGGGTTTCTCATGCATGTTTTCGATGTAGGAAGATGCCCTTGAACCTGGAGATTTGGGACCCATGCGATGGGTAGCACGCAGTATTACTTTAAAGGGTCTGCGTTTGCTCACCCAACCTCACCAGACCTCTCAGCCCCAAGAGTGTCCACCCTTATGTCTCATCCAGCTGTGGGTCTAGATATGGTCAATCCAGGTTGCATCACAGCCCCTGAACGAATTGTGTAAGAATTTCTCTCTCTTTCCCTGTCTTTGTTTCATGGGTTTTTAAAAGTAATTTATTTTTATAATGGGGTTTAGCTGCTTTTCACGGCTGTGTTTATGCCGCTTTACACCCACTTGACACACTAACAGAGAGATATCAATACATAGGTTTTAAGATTATTACTAGTCAGATATATTCTTGTGCGGTGAATCGGGCGTGTTGAGTCCAGTTCTCTGAGCAAGGAGTAGGTCTTGTCTATTCCATATTGGGTTTATGGAACGGTATCTGAGCTAATTTGAAACTCTTGTTTTATGTATCACCCCACCTCACCTTTCCCGTTAAGCAGCCATAGTGTGTTTTCTGCATGTGTGACTCTGTTCTGTTTTGTAATTCAGTTCAAGTGTAACGGTTTTTACATTCCCTCTATAAGTGACACCTTATGAGAAGTGTCCTTTTCTGTGTGACTTATTTCACTTAGAATCGTCTTACCTAAATCCACTCATCATGCTGCTACTAGCCTTATGACATTGATTTCATGGTTGAGTGATATTCCATTGTACATAAGGACCACAACTTTTTTATCCATTTTTCGCTTTCCTGGGATATTTAAGGTGGAAGGAAGTGGAGGTCCTTGTCAACAGAGCAGCCCTAAACTTTGGGGTGCTTGTGTCTTGCTGATTTTCAATTTTCCCACTTTATCCCCCCATGCGTGGAAGTGCCCTATGCTCTCTAAGCTGTGTGTTTTAGATGTTTCAGGACACACCGTACACTTCTCCAGAGTGGCTGTTGGCAATTTACATCCCGCCCATCAGTGTAGCAAGGCTCCCATTTCTCCATGGCCTGTCCTGCATTTCTGGTTTTGACACTTTTTTCAGCATGGCCCTTTTGACCGATGGGAAGCGAGACTTCTTTGTAGCGCTGATTTGCCTTTCCAGGTTGCTTGGTTGGCCAAAAAGGGCGTATGCGTTTTTTCCTGAATATATTCAGGAAAAAACGCATACGCCCTTTTTGGCCAAGGGCATCATTGTCAACGTTTTGCCGCTTTTCATGTGCTTTAAAGGCGATTCGAATCTACCTCCTGAAATCTGTTTCCTGCAATTCTGCCTTGATTTCAAATCCTCTTCTTTGCCTTCCCTCAATATATTTGTGGACGAGAGTTATCATTTATAACTCTGCAGGTTTGTGAATTGCAGTGCCCTGAAGCTCCATTTTACAAGTCGGTTTTTTTGGGAGCCGGCCGCAAAAGCGCCGGATGGCTTCAGGCCCTGTTCTGGTTCAGGGGGGCAGGCTGAGCCTGTGGTTAATTCTTCTTCCTGATGGGAAAATAGAGTGACCTGTGCCTGTCCCAACACCAAGAGCTAGTCTCTCATTGGTTCCCCGTCTTCCCGTTCATCCTCAGGACAAATTGCAACCTGTACGGAACAGGAGGTTAAAGGTGCTGATGCTCCAAGTAGGGAGATTGCTAGTAAAGTGGCTGGAATGGCGAACCCGAGCACAAGGAGATGAGAAATGAGGTGCGTTTTAGAAACCTTTCCCCATCACACGGTGTACCATCTTCTGGGTTTCTCATGCATGTTTTCGATGTAGGAAGATGCCCTTGAACCTGGAGATTTGGGACCCATGCGATGGGTAGCACGCAGTATTACTTTAAAGGGTCTGCGTTTGCTCACCCAACCTCACCAGACCTCTCAGCCCCAAGAGTGTCCACCCTTATGTCTCATCCAGCTGTGGGTCTAGATATGGTCAATCCAGGTTGCATCACAGCCCCTGAACGAATTGTGTAAGAATTTCTCTCTCTTTCCCTGTCTTTGTTTCATGGGTTTTTAAAAGTAATTTATTTTTATAATGGGGTTTAGCTGCTTTTCACGGCTGTGTTTATGCCGCTTTACACCCACTTGACACACTAACAGAGAGATATCAATACATAGGTTTTAAGATTATTACTAGTCAGATATATTCTTGTGCGGTGAATCAGGCGTGTTGAGTCCAGTTCTCTGAGCAAGGAGTAGGTCTTGTCTATTCCATATTGGGTTTATGGAACGGTATCTGAGCTAATTTGAAACTCTTGTTTTATGTATCACCCCACCTCACCTTTCCCGTTAAGCAGCCATAGTGTGTTTTCTGCATGTGTGACTCTGTTCTGTTTTGTAATTCAGTTCAAGTGTAACGGTTTTTACATTCCCTCTATAAGTGACACCTTATGAGAAGTGTCCTTTTCTGTGTGACTTATTTCACTTAGAATCGTCTTACCTAAATCCACTCATCATGCTGCTACTAGCCTTATGACATTGATTTCATGGTTGAGTGATATTCCATTGTACATAAGGACCACAACTTTTTTATCCATTTTTCGCTTTCCTGGGATATTTAAGGTGGAAGGAAGTGGAGGTCCTTGTCAACAGAGCAGCCCTAAACTTTGGGGTGCTTGTGTCTTGCTGATTTTCAATTTTCCCACTTTATCCCCCCATGCGTGGAAGTGCCCTATGCTCTCTAAGCTGTGTGTTTTAGATGTTTCAGGACACACCGTACACTTCTCCAGAGTGGCTGTTGGCAATTTACATCCCGCCCATCAGTGTAGCAAGGCTCCCATTTCTCCATGGCCTGTCCTGCATTTCTGGTTTTGACACTTTTTTCAGCATGGCCCTTTTGACCGATGGGAAGCGAGACTTCTTTGTAGCGCTGATTTGCCTTTCCAGGTTGCTTGGTTGGCCAAAAAGGGCGTATGCGTTTTTTCCTGAATATATTCAGGAAAAAACGCATACGCCCTTTTTGGCCAAGGGCATCATTGTCAACGTTTTGCCGCTTTTCATGTGCTTTAAAGGCGATTCGAATCTACCTCCTGAAATCTGTTTCCTGCAATTCTGCCTTGATTTCAAATCCTCTTCTTTGCCTTCCCTCAATATATTTGTGGACGAGAGTTATCATTTATAACTCTGCAGGTTTGTGAATTGCAGTGCCCTGAAGCTCCATTTTACAAGTCGGTTTTTTGGGAGCCGGCCGCAAAAGCGCCGGATGGCTTCAGGCCCTGTTCTGGTTCAGGGGGGCAGGCTGAGCCTGTGGTTAATTCTTCTTCCTGATGGGAAAATAGAGTGACCTGTGCCTGTCCCAACACCAAGAGCTAGTCTCTCATTGGTTCCCCGTCTTCCCGTTCATCCTCAGGACAAATTGCAACCTGTACGGAACAGGAGGTTAAAGGTGCTGATGCTCCAAGTAGGGAGATTGCTAGTAAAGTGGCTGGAATGGCGAACCTGAGCACAAGGAGATGAGAAATGAGGTGCGTTTTAGAAACCTTTCCCCATCACACGGTGTACCATCTTCTGGGTTTCTCATGCATGTTTTCGATGTAGGAAGATGCCCTTGAACCTGGAGATTTGGGACCCATGCGATGGGTAGCACGCAGTATTACTTTAAAGGGTCTGCGTTTGCTCACCCAACCTCACCAGACCTCTCAGCCCCAAGAGTGTCCACCCTTATGTCTCATCCAGCTGTGGGTCTAGATATGGTCAATCCAGGTTGCATCACAGCCCCTGAACGAATTGTGTAAGAATTTCTCTCTCTTTCCCTGTCTTTGTTTCATGGGTTTTTAAAAGTAATTTCTTTTTATAATGGGGTTTAGCTGCTTTTCACGGCTGTGTTTATGCCGCTTTACACCCACTTGACACACTAACAGAGAGATATCAATACATAGGTTTTAAGATTATTACTAGTCAGATATATTCTTGTGCGGTGAATCGGGCGTGTTGAGTCCAGTTCTCTGAGCAAGGAGTAGGTCTTGTCTATTCCATATTGGGTTTATGGAACGGTATCTGAGCTAATTTGAAACTCTTGTTTTATGTATCACCCCACCTCACCTTTCCCTTTAAGCAGCCATAGTGTGTTTTCTGCATGTGTGACTCTGTTCTGTTTTGTAATTCAGTTCAAGTGTAACAGTTTTTACATTCCCTCTATAAGTGACACCTTATGAGAATTGTCCTTTTCTGTGTGACTTATTTCACTTAGAATCGTCATACCTAAATCCACTCATCATGCTGCTACTAGCCTTAAGACATTGATTTCATGGCTGAGTGATATTCCACTGTACATAAGGACCACAACTTTTTTATCCATTTTTCGCTTTCCTGGGATATTTAAGGTGGAATGAAGTGGAGGTCCTTGTCAACAGAGCAGCCCTAAACTTTGGGGTTCTTGTGTCTTGCTGATTTTTAATTTTCCCACTTTATACCCCCATGCGTGGAAGTGCCCTATGCTCTCTAAGCTGTGTTTTTTAGATATTTCAGAACACACCGTACACTTCTCCAGAGTGGCTGTTGGCAATTTACATCCCGCCCATCAGTGTAGCAAGGCTCCCATTTCTCCATGGCCTGTCCTGCATTTCTGGTTTTGACACTTTTTTCAGCATGGCCCTTTTGACCGATGGGAAGCGAGACTTCTTTGTAGCGCTGATTTGCCTTTCCAGGTTGCTTGGTTGGCCAAAAAGGGCGTATGCGTTTTTTCCTGAATATATTCAGGAAAAAACGCATACGCCCTTTTTGGCCAAGGGCATCATTGTCAACGTTTTGCTGCTTTTCATGTGCTTTAAAGGCGATTCGAATCTACCTCCTGAAATCTGTTTCCTGCAATTCTGCCTTGATTTCAAATCCTCTTCTTTGCCTTCCCTCAATATATTTGTGGATGAGAGTTATCATTTATAACTGTGCAGGTTTGTGAATTGCAGTGCCCTGAAGCTCCATTTTACAACTCGCTTTTTTGGGAGGTGGCCGCAAAAGCGCAGGATGGCTTCAGGCCCTTTTCTGGTTCCGGTGTGCAGGCTGAGCCTGTGGTTAATTCTTTTTCCTGATGGGAAAATAGAGTGACCTGTGCCTGTCCCAACACCAAGAGCTAATCTCTCATTGGTTCCCTGTCTTCCCGTTCATCCTCAGGACAAATTGCAACCTGTATGGAACAGGAGGTTAAAGGTGCTGATGCTCCAAGGAGGGAGATTCCTAGTAAAGTGGCTGGAATGGCGAACCCGAGCACAAGGAGATGAGAAATGAGGTGCGTTTTAGAAACCTTTCCCCATCACACGGTGTACCATCTTCTGGGTTTCTCATGCATGTTTTCGATGTAGGAAGATGCCCTTGAACCTGGAGATTTGGGACCCATGAGATGGGTAGCACGCAGTATTACTTTAAAGGGTCTGCGTTTGCTCACCCAACCTCACCAAACCTCTCAGCCCCAAGAGTGTCCACCCTTATGTCTCATCCAGCTGTGGGTCTAGATATGGTCAATCCAGGTTGCATCAGAGCCCCTGAACGAATTGTGTAAGTATTTCTCTCTCTTTCACTGTCTTTGTTTCATGGGTTTTTAAAAGTAATTTATTTTTATAATGGGGTTTAGCTGCTTTTCACGGCTGTGTTTATGCCGCTTTACACCCACTTGACACACTAACAGAGAGATATCAATACATAGGTTTTAAGATTATTACTAGTCAGATATATTCTTGTGCGGTGAATCGGGCGTGTTGAGTCCAGTTCTCTGAGCAAGGAGTAGGTCTTGTCTATTACATATTGGGTTTATGGAACGGTATCTGAGCTAATTTGAAACTCTTGTTTTATGTATCACCCCACCTCACCTTTCCCGTTAAGCAGCCATAGTGTGTTTTCTGCACGTGTGACTCTGTTCTGTTTTGTAATTCAGTTCAAGTGTAACGGTTTTTACATTTCCTCTATAAGTGACTCCTTATGAGAAGTGTCCTTTTCTGTGAGACTTATTTCACTTAGAATCGTCGTACCTAAATCCACTCATCATGCCGCTACTAGCCTTATGACATTGATTTCATGGCTGAGTGATATTCCATTGTATATAAGGACCACAACTTTTTTATCCATTTTTCGCTTTCCTGGGGTATTTAAGGTGGAATGAAGTGGAGGTCCTTGTCAACAGAGCAGCCCTAATCTTTGGGGTTCTTGTGTCTTGCTGATTTTTAATTTTCCCACTTTATACCCCCATGCGTGGGAGTGCCCTATGCTCTCTAAGCTGTGTTTTTTAGATGTTTCAGAACACACCGTACACTTCTCCAGAGTGGCTGTTGGCAATTTACATACCACCCATCAGGGTAGCAAGGCTCCCATTTCTCCATGGCCTGTCCTGCATTTCTGGTTTTGACGCTTTTTTCAGCATGGCCCTTTTGACCGATGGGAAGCGAGACTTCTTTGTAGCGCTGATTTGCCTTTCCAGGTTGCTTGGTTGGCCAAAAAGGGCGTATGCGTTTTTTCCTGAATATATTCAGGAAAAAACGCATACGCTCTTTTTGGCTAAGGGCATCATTGTCAACGTTTTGCTGCTTTTCATGTGCTTTAAAGGCGATTCGAATCTACCTCCTGAAATCTGTTTCCTGCAATTCTGCCTTGATTTCAAATCCTCTTCTTTGCCTTCCCTCAATATATTTGTGGACGAGAGTTATCATTTATAACTGTGCAGGTTTTTGAATTGCAGTGCCCTGAAGCTCGATTTTACAACTCGCTTTTTTGGGTGCTGGCCGCAAAAGCGCAGGATGGCTTCAGGCCCTATTCTGGTTCCGGGGGGCAGGCTGAGCCTGTGGTTAATTCGTCTTCCTGATGGGAAAATAGAGTGACCTGTGCCTGTCCCAACACCAAGAGCTAGTCTCTCATTGGTTCCCCGTCTTCCCGTTCTTCCTCAGGACAAATTGCAACCTGTATGGAACAGGAGGTTAAAGGTGCAGATGCTCCAAGTAGGGAGATTGCTAGTAAAGTGGCTGGAATGGCGAACCCAAGCACAAGGAAATGAGAAATGAGGTGCGTTTTAGAAACCTTTCCCCATCACACGGTGTACCATCTTCTGGGTTTCTCATGCATGTTTACGATGTAGGAAGATGCCCTTGAACCTGGAGATTTGGGACCCATGCGATGGGTAGCACGCAGTATTACTTTAAAGGGTCTGCGTTTGCTCACCCAACCTCACCAAACCTCTCAGCCCCAAGAGTGTCCACCCTTATGTCTCATCCAGCTGTGGGTCTAGATATGGTCAATCCAGGTTGCATCACAGCCCCTGAACGAATTGTGTAAGAATTTCTCTCTCTTTCACTGTCTTTGTTTCATGGGTTTTTAAAAGTAATTTCTTTTTATAATGGGGTTTAGCTGCTTTTCACGGCTGTGTTTATGCCGCTTTACACCCACTTGACACACTAACAGAGAGATATCAATACATAGGTTTTAAGATTATTACTAGTCAGATATATTCTTGTGCGGTGAATCGGGCGTGTTGAGTCCAGTTCTCTGAGCAAGGAGTAGGTCTTGTCTATTACATATTGGGTTTATGGAACGGTATCTGAGCTAATTTGAAACTCTTGTTTTATGTATGACCCCACCTCACCTTTCCCGTTAAGCAGCCATAGTGTGTTTTCTGCATGTGTGACTCTGTTCTGTTTTGTAATTCAGTTCAAGTGTAACGGCTTTTACATTCCCTCTATAAGTGACACCTTATGAGAAGTGTCCTTTTCTGTGTGACTTATTTCACTTAGAATCGTCGTACCTAAATCCACTCATTATGCCGCTACTAGCCTTATGACATTGATTTCATGGCTGAGTGATATTCCATTGTACATAAGGACCACAACTTTTTTATCCATTTTTCGCTTTCCTGGGATATTTAAGGTGGAAGGAAGTGGAGGTCCTTGTCAACAGAGCAGCCCTAAACTTTGGGGTGCTTGTGTCTTGCTGATTTTCAATTTTCCCACTTTATCCCTCCATGCGTGGAAGTGCCCTATGCTCTCTAAGCTGTGTTTTTTAGATGTTTCAGGACACACCGTACACTTCTCCAGAGTGGCTGTTGGCAATGTACATCCCGCCCATCAGTGTAGCAAGGCTCCCATTTCTCCATGGCCTGTCCTGCATTTCTGGTTTTGACACTTTTTTCAGCATGGCCCTTTTGACCGATGGGAAGCGAGACTTCTTTGTAGCGCTGATTTGCCTTTCCAGGTTGCTTGGTTGGCCAAAAAGGGCGTATGCGTTTTTTCCCGAATATATTCAGGAAAAAACGCATACGCCCTTTTTGGCCAAGGGCATCATTGTCAACGTTTTGCCGCTTTTCATGTGCTTTAAAGGCGATTCGAATCTACCTCCTGAAATCTGTTTCCTGCAATTCTGCCTTGATTTCAAATCCTCTTCTTTGCCTTCCCTCAATATATTTGTGGACGAGAGTTATCATTTATAACTCTGCAGGTTTGTGAATTGCAGTGCCTTGAAGCCCCATTTTACAACTCGCTTTTTTGGGAGCTGGCCGCAAAAGCGCAGGATGGCTTCAGGCCCTGTTCTGGTTCCGGTGTGCAGGCTGAGCCTGTGGTTAATTCTTTTTCCTGATGGGAAAATAGAGTGACCTGTGCCTGTCCCAACACCAAGAGCTAATCTCTCATTGGTTCCCTGTCTTCCCGTTCATCCTCAGGACAAATTGCAACCTGTATGGAACAGGAGGTTAAAGGTGCTGATGCTCCAAGGAGGGAGATTGCTAGTAAAGTGGCTGGAATGGCGAACCCGAGCACAAGGAGATGAGAAATGAGGTGCGTTTTAGAAACCTTTCCCCATCACACGGTGTACCATCTTCTGGGTTTCTCATGCATGTTTTCGATGTAGGAAGATGCCCTTGAACCTGGAGATTTGGGACCCATGCGATGGGTAGCACGCAGTATTACTTTAAAGGGTCTGCGTTTGCTCACCCAACCTCACCAAACCTCTCAGCCCCAAGAGTGTCCACCCTTATGTCTCATCCAGCTGTGGGTCTAGATATGGTCAATCCAGGTTGCATCAGAGCCCCTGAACGAATTGTGTAAGTATTTCTCTCTCTTTCACTGTCTTTGTTTCATGGGTTTTTAAAAGTAATTTATTTTTATAATGGGGTTTAGCTGCTTTTCACGGCTGTGTTTATGCCGCTTTACACCCACTTGACAAACTAACAGAGAGATATCAATACATAGGTTTTAAGATTATTACTAGTCAGATATATTCTTGTGCGGTGAATCGGGCGTGTTGAGTCCAGTTCTCTGAGCAAGGAGTAGGTCTTGTCTATTACATATTGGGTTTATGGAACGGTATCTGAGCTAATTTGAAACTCTTGTTTTATGTATCACCCCACCTCACCTTTCCCGTTAAGCAGCCATAGTGTGTTTTCTGCATGTGTGACTCTGTTCTGTTTTGTAATTCAGTTCAAGTGTAACGGCTTTTACATTCCCTCTATAAGTGACACCTTATGAGAAGTGTCCTTTTCTGTGTGACTTATTTCACTTAGAATCATCGTACCTAAATCCACTCATCATGCCGCTACTAGCCTTATGACATTGATTTCATGGCTGAGTGATATTCCATTGTACATAAGGAATACAACTTTTTTATCCATTTTTCGCTTTCCTGGGATATTTAAGGTGGAATGAAGTGGAGGTCCTTGTCAACAGAGCAGCCTTAAACTTTGGGGTTCTTGTGTCTTGCTGATTTTTAATTTTCCCACTTTATCCCCCCATGCGTGGAAGTGCCCTATGCTCTCTAAGCTGTGTTTTTTAGATGTTTCAGGACACACCGTACACTTCTCCAGAGTGGCTGTTGGCAATTTACATCCCGCCCATCAGTGTAGCAAGGCTCCCATTTCTCCATGGCCTGTCCTGCATTTCTGGTTTTGACACTTTTTTCAGCATGGCCCTTTTGACCGATGGGAAGCGAGACTTCTTTGTAGCGCTGATTTGCCTTTCCAGGTTGCTTGGTTGGCCAAAAAGGGCGTATGCGTTTTTTCCTGAATATATTCAGGAAAAAACGCATACGCTCTTTTTGGCCAAGGGCATCATTGTCAACGTTTTGCTGCTTTTCATGTGCTTTAAAGGCGATTCGAATCTACCTCCTGAAATCTGTTTCCTGCAATTCTGCCTTGATTTCAAATCCTCTTCTTTGCCTTCCCTCAATATATTTGTGGACGAGAGTTATCATTTATAACTGTGCAGGTTTGTGAATTGCAGTGACTTGAAGCCCCATTTTACAACTCGCTTTTTTGGGAGCTGGCCGCAAAAGCGCAGGATGGCTTCAGGCCCTGTTCTGGTTCCGGGGGGCAGGCTGAGCCTGTGGTTAATTCTTCTTCCTGATGGGAAAATAGAGTGACCTGTGCCTGTCCCAACACCAAGAGCTAGTCTCTCATTGGTTCCCCGTCTTCCCGTTCATCCTCAGGACAAATTGCAACCTGTACGGAACAGGAGGTTAAAGGTGCTGATGCTCCAAGTAGGGAGATTGCTAGTAAAGTGGCTGGAATGGCGAACCCGAGCACAAGGAGATGAGAAATGAGGTGCGTTTTAGAAACCTTTCCCCATCACACGGTGTACCATCTTCTGGGTTTCTCATGCATGTTTTCGATGTAGGAAGATGCCCTTGAACCTGGAGATTTGGGACCCATGCGATGGGTAGCACGCAGTATTACTTTAAAGGGTCTGCGTTTGCTCACCCAACCTCACCAGACCTCTCAGCCCCAAGAGTGTCCACCCTTATGTCTCATCCAGCTGTGGGTCTAGATATGGTCAATCCAGGTTGCATCACAGCCCCTGAACGAATTGTGTAAGAATTTCTCTCTCTTTCCCTGTCTTTGTTTCATGGGTTTTTAAAAGTAATTTATTTTTATAATGGGGTTTAGCTGCTTTTCACGGCTGTGTTTATGCCGCTTTACACCCACTTGACACACTAACAGAGAGATATCAATACATAGGTTTTAAGATTATTACTAGTCAGATATATTCTTGTGCGGTGAATCGGGCGTGTTGAGTCCAGTTCTCTGAGCAAGGAGTAGGTCTTGTCTATTCCATATTGGGTTTATGGAACGGTATCTGAGCTAATTTGAAACTCTTGTTTTATGTATCACCCCACCTCACCTTTCCCGTTAAGCAGCCATAGTGTGTTTTCTGCATGTGTGACTCTGTTCTGTTTTGTAATTCAGTTCAAGTGTAACGGTTTTTACATTCCCTCTATAAGTGACACCTTATGAGAAGTGTCCTTTTCTGTGTGACTTATTTCACTTAGAATCGTCTTACCTAAATCCACTCATCATGCTGCTACTAGCCTTATGACATTGATTTCATGGCTGAGTGATATTCCATTGTACATAAGGACCACAACTTTTTTATCCATTTTTCGCTTTCCTGGGATATTTAAGGTGGAAGGAAGTGGAGGTCCTTGTCAACAGAGCAGCCCTAAACTTTGGGGTGCTTGTGTCTTGCTGATTTTCAATTTTCCCACTTTATCCCCCCATGCGTGGAAGTGCCCTATGCTCTCTAAGCTGTGTTTTTTAGATGTTTCAGGACACACCGTACACTTCTCCAGAGTGGCTGTTGGCAATTTACATCCCGCCCATCAGTGTAGCAAGGCTCCCATTTCTCCATGGCCTGTCCTGCATTTCTGGTTTTGACACTTTTTTCAGCATGGCCCTTTTGACCGATGGGAAGCGAGACTTCTTTGTAGCGCTGATTTGCCTTTCCAGGTTGCTTGGTTGGCCAAAAAGGGCGTATGCGTTTTTTCCTGAATATATTCAGGAAAAAACGCATACGCCCTTTTTGGCCAAGGGCATCATTGTCAACGTTTTGCCGCTTTTCATGTGCTTTAAAGGCGATTCGAATCTACCTCCTGAAATCTGTTTCCTGCAATTCTGCCTTGATTTCAAATCCTCTTCTTTGCCTTCCCTCAATATATTTGTGGACGAGAGTTATCATTTATAACTCTGCAGGTTTGTGAATTGCAGTGCCCTGAAGCTCCATTTTACAAGTCGGTTTTTTGGGAGCCGGCCGCAAAAGCGCCGGATGGCTTCAGGCCCTGTTCTGGTTCCGGGGGGCAGGCTGAGCCTGTGGTTAATTCTTCTTCCTGATGGGAAAATAGAGTGACCTGTGCCTGTCCCAACACCAAGAGCTAGTCTCTCATTGGTTCCCCGTCTTCCCGTTCATCCTCAGGACAAATTGCAACCTGTACGGAACAGGAGGTTAAAGGTGCTGATGCTCCAAGTAGGGAGATTGCTAGTAAAGTGGCTGGAATGGCGAACCCGAGCACAAGGAGATGAGAAATGAGGTGCGTTTTAGAAACCTTTCCCCATCACACGGTGTACCATCTTCTGGGTTTCTCATGCATGTTTTCGATGTAGGAAGATGCCCTTGAACCTGGAGATTTGGGACCCATGCGATGGGTAGCACGCAGTATTACTTTAAAGGGTCTGCGTTTGCTCACCCAACCTCACCAGACCTCTCAGCCCCAAGAGTGTCCACCCTTATGTCTCATCCAGCTGTGGGTCTAGATATGGTCAATCCAGGTTGCATCACAGCCCCTGAACGAATTGTGTAAGAATTTCTCTCTCTTTCCCTGTCTTTGTTTCATGGGTTTTTAAAAGTAATTTATTTTTATAATGGGGTTTAGCTGCTTTTCACGGCTGTGTTTATGCCGCTTTACACCCACTTGACACACTAACAGAGAGATATCAATACATAGGTTTTAAGATTATTACTAGTCAGATATATTCTTGTGCGGTGAATCGGGCGTGTTGAGTCCAGTTCTCTGAGCAAGGAGTAGGTCTTGTCTATTCCATATTGGGTTTATGGAACGGTATCTGAGCTAATTTGAAACTCTTGTTTTATGTATCACCCCACCTCACCTTTCCCGTTAAGCAGCCATAGTGTGTTTTCTGCATGTGTGACTCTGTTCTGTTTTGTAATTCAGTTCAAGTGTAACGGTTTTTACATTCCCTCTATAAGTGACACCTTATGAGAAGTGTCCTTTTCTGTGTGACTTATTTCACTTAGAATCGTCTTACCTAAATCCACTCATCATGCTGCTACTAGCCTTATGACATTGATTTCATGGCTGAGTGATATTCCATTGTACATAAGGACCACAACTTTTTTATCCATTTTTCGCTTTCCTGGGATATTTAAGGTGGAAGGAAGTGGAGGTCCTTGTCAACAGAGCAGCCCTAAACTTTGGGGTGCTTGTGTCTTGCTGATTTTCAATTTTCCCACTTTATCCCCCCATGCGTGGAAGTGCCCTATGCTCTCTAAGCTGTGTTTTTTAGATGTTTCAGGACACACCGTACACTTCTCCAGAGTGGCTGTTGGCAATTTACATCCCGCCCATCAGTGTAGCAAGGCTCCCATTTCTCCATGGCCTGTCCTGCATTTCTGGTTTTGACACTTTTTTCAGCATGGCCCTTTTGACCGATGGGAAGCGAGACTTCTTTGTAGCGCTGATTTGCCTTTCCAGGTTGCTTGGTTGGCCAAAAAGGGCGTATGCGTTTTTTCCTGAATATATTCAGGAAAAAACGCATACGCCCTTTTTGGCCAAGGGCATCATTGTCAACGTTTTGCCGCTTTTCATGTGCTTTAAAGGCGATTCGAATCTACCTCCTGAAATCTGTTTCCTGCAATTCTGCCTTGATTTCAAATCCTCTTCTTTGCCTTCCCTCAATATATTTGTGGACGAGAGTTATCATTTATAACTCTGCAGGTTTGTGATTTGCAGTGCCCTGAAGCTCCATTTTACAAGTCGGTTTTTTGGGAGCCGGCCGCAAAAGCGCCGGATGGCTTCAGGCCCTGTTCTGGTTCAGGGGGGCAGGCTGAGCCTGTGGTTAATTCTTCTTCCTGATGGGAAAATAGAGTGACCTGTGCCTGTCCCAACACCAAGAGCTAGTCTCTCATTGGTTCCCCGTCTTCCCGTTCATCCTCAGGACAAATTGCAACCTGTACGGAACAGGAGGTTAAAGGTGCTGATGCTCCAAGTAGGGAGATTGCTAGTAAAGTGGCTGGAATGGCGAACCCGAGCACAAGGAGATGAGAAATGAGGTGCGTTTTAGAAACCTTTCCCCATCACACGGTGTACCATCTTCTGGGTTTCTCATGCATGTTTTCGATGTAGGAAGATGCCCTTGAACCTGGAGATTTGGGACCCATGCGATGGGTAGCACGCAGTATTACTTTAAAGGGTCTGCGTTTGCTCACCCAACCTCACCAGACCTCTCAGCCCCAAGAGTGTCCACCCTTATGTCTCATCCAGCTGTGGGTCTAGATATGGTCAATCCAGGTTGCATCACAGCCCCTGAACGAATTGTGTAAGAATTTCTCTCTCTTTCCCTGTCTTTGTTTCATGGGTTTTTAAAAGTAATTTATTTTTATAATGGGGTTTAGCTGCTTTTCACGGCTGTGTTTATGCCGCTTTACACCCACTTGACACACTAACAGAGAGATATCAATACATAGGTTTTAAGATTATTACTAGTCAGATATATTCTTGTGCGGTGAATCGGGCGTGTTGAGTCCAGTTCTCTGAGCAAGGAGTAGGTCTTGTCTATTCCATATTGGGTTTATGGAACGGTATCTGAGCTAATTTGAAACTCTTGTTTTATGTATCACCCCACCTCACCTTTCCCGTTAAGCAGCCATAGTGTGTTTTCTGCATGTGTGACTCTGTTCTGTTTTGTAATTCAGTTCAAGTGTAACGGTTTTTACATTCCCTCTATAAGTGACACCTTATGAGAAGTGTCCTTTTCTGTGTGACTTATTTCACTTAGAATCGTCTTACCTAAATCCACTCATCATGCTGCTACTAGCCTTATGACATTGATTTCATGGCTGAGTGATATTCCATTGTACATAAGGACCACAACTTTTTTATCCATTTTTCGCTTTCCTGGGATATTTAAGGTGGAAGGAAGTGGAGGTCCTTGTCAACAGAGCAGCCCTAAACTTTGGGGTGCTTGTGTCTTGCTGATTTTCAATTTTCCCACTTTATCCCCCCATGCGTGGAAGTGCCCTATGCTCTCTAAGCTGTGTTTTTTAGATGTTTCAGGACACACCGTACACTTCTCCAGAGTGGCTGTTGGCAATTTACATCCCGCCCATCAGTGTAGCAAGGCTCCCATTTCTCCATGGCCTGTCCTGCATTTCTGGTTTTGACACTTTTTTCAGCATGGCCCTTTTGACCGATGGGAAGCGAGACTTCTTTGTAGCGCTGATTTGCCTTTCCAGGTTGCTTGGTTGGCCAAAAAGGGCGTATGCGTTTTTTCCTGAATATATTCAGGAAAAAACGCATACGCCCTTTTTGGCCAAGGGCATCATTGTCAACGTTTTGCCGCTTTTCATGTGCTTTAAAGGCGATTCGAATCTACCTCCTGAAATCTGTTTCCTGCAATTCTGCCTTGATTTCAAATCCTCTTCTTTGCCTTCCCTCAATATATTTGTGGACGAGAGTTATCATTTATAACTCTGCAGGTTTGTGATTTGCAGTGCCCTGAAGCTCCATTTTACAAGTCGGTTTTTTGGGAGCCGGCCGCAAAAGCGCCGGATGGCTTCAGGCCCTGTTCTGGTTCAGGGGGGCAGGCTGAGCCTGTGGTTAATTCTTCTTCCTGATGGGAAAATAGAGTGACCTGTGCCTGTCCCAACACCAAGAGCTAGTCTCTCATTGGTTCCCCGTCTTCCCGTTCATCCTCAGGACAAATTGCAACCTGTATGGAACAGGAGGTTAAAGGTGCTGATGCTCCAAGTAGGGAGATTGCTAGTAAAGTGGCTGGAATGGCGAACCCGAGCACAAGGAGATGAGAAATGAGGTGCGTTTTAGAAACCTTTCCCCATCACACGGTGTACCATCTTCTGGGTTTCTCATGCATGTTTTCGATGTAGGAAGATGCCCTTGAACCTGGAGATTTGGGACCCATGCGATGGGTAGCACGCAGTATTACTTTAAAGGGTCTGCGTTTGCTCACCCAACCTCACCAGACCTCTCAGCCCCAAGAGTGTCCACCCTTATGTCTCATCCAGCTGTGGGTCTAGATATGGTCAATCCAGGTTGCATCACAGCCCTTGAACGAATTGTGTAAGAATTTCTCTCTCTTTCCCTGTCTTTGTTTCATGGGTTTTTAAAAGTAATTTATTTTTATAATGGGGTTTAGCTGCTTTTCACGGCTGTGTTTATGCCGCTTTACACCCACTTGACACACTAACAGAGAGATATCAATACATAGGTTTTAAGATTATTACTAGTCAGATATATTCTTGTGCGGTGAATCGGGCGTGTTGAGTCCAGTTCTCTGAGCAAGGAGTAGGTCTTGTCTATTCCATATTGGGTTTATGGAACGGTATCTGAGCTAATTTGAAACTCTTGTTTTATGTATCACCCCACCTCACCTTTCCCGTTAAGCAGCCATAGTGTGTTTTCTGCATGTGTGACTCTGTTCTGTTTTGTAATTCAGTTCAAGTGTAACGGTTTTTACATTCCCTCTATAAGTGACACCTTATGAGAAGTGTCCTTTTCTGTGTGACTTATTTCACTTAGAATCGTCTTACCTAAATCCACTCATCATGCTGCTACTAGCCTTATGACATTGATTTCATGGCTGAGTGATATTCCATTGTACATAAGGACCACAACTTTTTTATCCATTTTTCGCTTTCCTGGGATATTTAAGGTGGAAGGAAGTGGAGGTCCTTGTCAACAGAGCAGCCCTAAACTTTGGGGTGCTTGTGTCTTGCTGATTTTCAATTTTCCCACTTTATCCCCCCATGCGTGGAAGTGCCCTATGCTCTCTAAGCTGTGTTTTTTAGATGTTTCAGGACACACCGTACACTTCTCCAGAGTGGCTGTTGGCAATTTACATCCCGCCCATCAGTGTAGCAAGGCTCCCATTTCTCCATGGCCTGTCCTGCATTTCTGGTTTTGACACTTTTTTCAGCATGGCCCTTTTGACCGATGGGAAGCGAGACTTCTTTGTAGCGCTGATTTGCCTTTCCAGGTTGCTTGGTTGGCCAAAAAGGGCGTATGCGTTTTTTCCTGAATATATTCAGGAAAAAACGCATACGCCCTTTTTGGCCAAGGGCATCATTGTCAACGTTTTGCCGCTTTTCATGTGCTTTAAAGGCGATTCGAATCTACCTCCTGAAATCTGTTTCCTGCAATTCTGCCTTGATTTCAAATCCTCTTCTTTGCCTTCCCTCAATATATTTGTGGACGAGAGTTATCATTTATAACTCTGCAGGTTTGTGAATTGCAGTGCCCTGAAGCTCCATTTTACAAGTCGGTTTTTTGGGAGCCGGCCGCAAAAGCGCCGGATGGCTTCAGGCCCTGTTCTGGTTCAGGGGGGCAGGCTGAGCCTGTGGTTAATTCTTCTTCCTGATGGGAAAATAGAGTGACCTGTGCCTGTCCCAACACCAAGAGCTAGTCTCTCATTGGTTCCCCGTCTTCCCGTTCATCCTCAGGACAAATTGCAACCTGTACGGAACAGGAGGTTAAAGGTGCTGATGCTCCAAGTAGGGAGATTGCTAGTAAAGTGGCTGGAATGGCGAACCCGAGCACAAGGAGATGAGAAATGAGGTGCGTTTTAGAAACCTTTCCCCATCACACGGTGTACCATCTTCTGGGTTTCTCATGCATGTTTTCGATGTAGGAAGATGCCCTTGAACCTGGAGATTTGGGACCCATGCGATGGGTAGCACGCAGTATTACTTTAAAGGGTCTGCGTTTGCTCACCCAACCTCACCAGACCTCTCAGCCCCAAGAGTGTCCACCCTTATGTCTCATCCAGCTGTGGGTCTAGATATGGTCAATCCAGGTTGCATCACAGCCCCTGAACGAATTGTGTAAGAATTTCTCTCTCTTTCCCTGTCTTTGTTTCATGGGTTTTTAAAAGTAATTTATTTTTATAATGGGGTTTAGCTGCTTTTCACGGCTGTGTTTATGCTGCTTTACACCCACTTGACACACTAACAGAGAGATATCAATACATAGGTTTTAAGATTATTACTAGTCAGATATATTCTTGTGCGGTGAATCGGGCGTGTTGAGTCCAGTTCTCTGAGCAAGGAGTAGGTCTTGTCTATTCCATATTGGGTTTATGGAACGGTATCTGAGCTAATTTGAAACTCTTGTTTTATGTATCACCCCACCTCACCTTTCCCGTTAAGCAGCCATAGTGTGTTTTCTGCATGTGTGACTCTGTTCTGTTTTGTAATTCAGTTCAAGTGTAACGGTTTTTACATTCCCTCTATAAGTGACACCTTATGAGAAGTGTCCTTTTCTGTGTGACTTATTTCACTTAGAATCGTCTTACCTAAATCCACTCATCATGCTGCTACTAGCCTTATGACATTGATTTCATGGCTGAGTGATATTCCATTGTACATAAGGACCACAACTTTTTTATCCATTTTTCGCTTTCCTGGGATATTTAAGGTGGAAGGAAGTGGAGGTCCTTGTCAACAGAGCAGCCCTAAACTTTGGGGTGCTTGTGTCTTGCTGATTTTCAATTTTCCCACTTTATCCCCCCATGCGTGGAAGTGCCCTATGCTCTCTAAGCTGTGTTTTTTAGATGTTTCAGGACACACCGTACACTTCTCCAGAGTGGCTGTTGGCAATTTACATCCCGCCCATCAGTGTAGCAAGGCTCCCATTTCTCCATGGCCTGTCCTGCATTTCTGGTTTTGACACTTTTTTCAGCATGGCCCTTTTGACCGATGGGAAGCGAGACTTCTTTGTAGCGCTGATTTGCCTTTCCAGGTTGCTTGGTTGGCCAAAAAGGGCGTATGCGTTTTTTCCTGAATATATTCAGGAAAAAACGCATACGCCCTTTTTGGCCAAGGGCATCATTGTCAACGTTTTGCCGCTTTTCATGTGCTTTAAAGGCGATTCGAATCTACCTCCTGAAATCTGTTTCCTGCAATTCTGCCTTGATTTCAAATCCTCTTCTTTGCCTTCCCTCAATATATTTGTGGACGAGAGTTATCATTTATAACTCTGCAGGTTTGTGAATTGCAGTGCCCTGAAGCTCCATTTTACAAGTCGGTTTTTTGGGAGCCGGCCGCAAAAGCGCCGGATGGCTTCAGGCCCTGTTCTGGTTCAGGGGGGCAGGCTGAGCCTGTGGTTAATTCTTCTTCCTGATGGGAAAATAGAGTGACCTGTGCCTCTCCCAACACCAAGAGCTAGTCTCTCATTGGTTCCCCGTCTTCCCGTTCATCCTCAGGACAAATTGCAACCTGTACGGAACAGGAGGTTAAAGGTGCTGATGCTCCAAGTAGGGAGATTGCTAGTAAAGTGGCTGGAATGGCGAACCCGAGCACAAGGAGATGAGAAATGAGGTGCGTTTTAGAAACCTTTCCCCATCACACGGTGTACCATCTTCTGGGTTTCTCATGCATGTTTTCGATGTAGGAAGATGCCCTTGAACCTGGAGATTTGGGACCCATGCGATGGGTAGCACGCAGTATTACTTTAAAGGGTCTGCGTTTGCTCACCCAACCTCACCAGACCTCTCAGCCCCAAGAGTGTCCACCCTTATGTCTCATCCAGCTGTGGGTCTAGATATGGTCAATCCAGGTTGCATCACAGCCCCTGAACGAATTGTGTAAGAATTTCTCTCTCTTTCCCTGTCTTTGTTTCATGGGTTTTTAAAAGTAATTTATTTTTATAATGGGGTTTAGCTGCTTTTCACGGCTGTGTTTATGCCGCTTTACACCCACTTGACACACTAACAGAGAGATATCAATACATAGGTTTTAAGATTATTACTAGTCAGATATATTCTTGTGCGGTGAATCGGGCGTGTTGAGTCCAGTTCTCTGAGCAAGGAGTAGGTCTTGTCTATTCCATATTGGGTTTATGGAACGGTATCTGAGCTAATTTGAAACTCTTGTTTTATGTATCACCCCACCTCACCTTTCCCGTTAAGCAGCCATAGTGTGTTTTCTGCATGTGTGACTCTGTTCTGTTTTGTAATTCAGTTCAAGTGTAACGGTTTTTACATTCCCTCTATAAGTGACACCTTATGAGAAGTGTCCTTTTCTGTGTGACTTATTTCACTTAGAATCGTCTTACCTAAATCCACTCATCATGCTGCTACTAGCCTTATGACATTGATTTCATGGCTGAGTGATATTCCATTGTACATAAGGACCACAACTTTTTTATCCATTTTTCGCTTTCCTGGGATATTTAAGGTGGAAGGAAGTGGAGGTCCTTGTCAACAGAGCAGCCCTAAACTTTGGGGTGCTTGTGTCTTGCTGATTTTCAATTTTCCCACTTTATCCCCCCATGCGTGGAAGTGCCCTATGCTCTCTAAGCTGTGTTTTTTAGATGTTTCAGGACACACCGTACACTTCTCCAGAGTGGCTGTTGGCAATTTACATCCCGCCCATCAGTGTAGCAAGGCTCCCATTTCTCCATGGCCTGTCCTGCATTTCTGGTTTTGACACTTTTTTCAGCATGGCCCTTTTGACCGATGGGAAGCGAGACTTCTTTGTAGCGCTGATTTGCCTTTCCAGGTTGCTTGGTTGGCCAAAAAGGGCGTATGCGTTTTTTCCTGAATATATTCAGGAAAAAACGCATACGCCCTTTTTGGCCAAGGGCATCATTGTCAACGTTTTGCCGCTTTTCATGTGCTTTAAAGGCGATTCGAATCTACCTCCTGAAATCTGTTTCCTGCAATTCTGCCTTGATTTCAAATCCTCTTCTTTGCCTTCCCTCAATATATTTGTGGACGAGAGTTATCATTTATAACTCTGCAGGTTTGTGAATTGCAGTGCCCTGAAGCTCCATTTTACAAGTCGGTTTTTTGGGAGCCGGCCGCAAAAGCGCCGGATGGCTTCAGGCCCTGTTCTGGTTCAGGGGGGCAGGCTGAGCCTGTGGTTAATTCTTCTTCCTGATGGGAAAATAGAGTGACCTGTGCCTGTCCCAACACCAAGAGCTAGTCTCTCATTGGTTCCCCGTCTTCCCGTTCATCCTCAGGACAAATTGCAACCTGTACGGAACAGGAGGTTAAAGGTGCTGATGCTCCAAGTAGGGAGATTGCTAGTAAAGTGGCTGGAATGGCGAACCCGAGCACAAGGAGATGAGAAATGAGGTGCGTTTTAGAAACCTTTCCCCATCACACGGTGTACCATCTTCTGGGTTTCTCATGCATGTTTTCGATGTAGGAAGATGCCCTTGAACCTGGAGATTTGGGACCCATGCGATGGGTAGCACGCAGTATTACTTTAAAGGGTCTGCGTTTGCTCACCCAACCTCACCAGACCTCTCAGCCCCAAGAGTGTCCACCCTTATGTCTCATCCAGCTGTGGGTCTAGATATGGTCAATCCAGGTTGCATCACAGCCCCTGAACGAATTGTGTAAGAATTTCTCTCTCTTTCCCTGTCTTTGTTTCATGGGTTTTTAAAAGTAATTTATTTTTATAATGGGGTTTAGCTGCTTTTCACGGCTGTGTTTATGCCGCTTTACACCCACTTGACACACTAACAGAGAGATATCAATACATAGGTTTTAAGATTATTACTAGTCAGATATATTCTTGTGCGGTGAATCGGGCGTGTTGAGTCCAGTTCTCTGAGCAAGGAGTAGGTCTTGTCTATTCCATATTGGGTTTATGGAACGGTATCTGAGCTAATTTGAAACTCTTGTTTTATGTATCACCCCACCTCACCTTTCCCGTTAAGCAGCCATAGTGTGTTTTCTGCATGTGTGACTCTGTTCTGTTTTGTAATTCAGTTCAAGTGTAACGGTTTTTACATTCCCTCTATAAGTGACACCTTATGAGAAGTGTCCTTTTCTGTGTGACTTATTTCACTTAGAATCGTCTTACCTAAATCCACTCATCATGCTGCTACTAGCCTTATGACATTGATTTCATGGCTGAGTGATATTCCATTGTACATAAGGACCACAACTTTTTTATCCATTTTTCGCTTTCCTGGGATATTTAAGGTGGAAGGAAGTGGAGGTCCTTGTCAACAGAGCAGCCCTAAACTTTGGGGTGCTTGTGTCTTGCTGATTTTCAATTTTCCCACTTTATCCCCCCATGCGTGGAAGTGCCCTATGCTCTCTAAGCTGTGTTTTTTAGATGTTTCAGGACACACCGTACACTTCTCCAGAGTGGCTGTTGGCAATTTACATCCCGCCCATCAGTGTAGCAAGGCTCCCATTTCTCCATGGCCTGTCCTGCATTTCTGGTTTTGACACTTTTTTCAGCATGGCCCTTTTGACCGATGGGAAGCGAGACTTCTTTGTAGCGCTGATTTGCCTTTCCAGGTTGCTTGGTTGGCCAAAAAGGGCGTATGCGTTTTTTCCTGAATATATTCAGGAAAAAACGCATACGCCCTTTTTGGCCAAGGGCATCATTGTCAACGTTTTGCCGCTTTTCATGTGCTTTAAAGGCGATTCGAATCTACCTCCTGAAATCTGTTTCCTGCAATTCTGCCTTGATTTCAAATCCTCTTCTTTGCCTTCCCTCAATATATTTGTGGACGAGAGTTATCATTTATAACTCTGCAGGTTTGTGAATTGCAGTGCCCTGAAGCTCCATTTTACAAGTCGGTTTTTTGGGAGCCGGCCGCAAAAGCGCCGGATGGCTTCAGGCCCTGTTCTGGTTCAGGGGGGCAGGCTGAGCCTGTGGTTAATTCTTCTTCCTGATGGGAAAATAGAGTGACCTGTGCCTGTCCCAACACCAAGAGCTAGTCTCTCATTGGTTCCCCGTCTTCCCGTTCATCCTCAGGACAAATTGCAACCTGTACGGAACAGGAGGTTAAAGGTGCTGATGCTCCAAGTAGGGAGATTGCTATTAAAGTGGCTGGAATGGCGAACCCGAGCACAAGGAGATGAGAAATGAGGTGCGTTTTAGAAACCTTTCCCCATCACACGGTGTACCATCTTCTGGGTTTCTCATGCATGTTTTCGATGTAGGAAGATGCCCTTGAACCTGGAGATTTGGGACCCATGCGATGGGTAGCACGCAGTATTACTTTAAAGGGTCTGCGTTTGCTCACCCAACCTCACCAGACCTCTCAGCCCCAAGAGTGTCCACCCTTATGTCTCATCCAGCTGTGGGTCTAGATATGGTCAATCCAGGTTGCATCACAGCCCCTGAACGAATTGTGTAAGAATTTCTCTCTCTTTCCCTGTCTTTGTTTCATGGGTTTTTAAAAGTAATTTATTTTTATAATGGGGTTTAGCTGCTTTTCACGGCTGTGTTTATACTGCTTTACACCCACTTGACACACTAACAGAGAGATATCAATACATAGGTTTTAAGATTATTACTAGTCAGATATATTCTTGTGCGGTGAATCGGGCGTGTTGAGTCCAGTTCTCTGAGCAAGGAGTAGGTCTTGTCTATTCCATATTGGGTTTATGGAACGGTATCTGAGCTAATTTGAAACTCTTGTTTTATGTATCACCCCACCTCACCTTTCCCGTTAAGCAGCCATAGTGTGTTTTCTGCATGTGTGACTCTGTTCTGTTTTGTAATTCAGTTCAAGTGTAACGGTTTTTACATTCCCTCTATAAGTGACACCTTATGAGAAGTGTCCTTTTCTGTGTGACTTATTTCACTTAGAATCGTCTTACCTAAATCCACTCATCATGCTGCTACTAGCCTTATGACATTGATTTCATGGCTGAGTGATATTCCATTGTACATAAGGACCACAACTTTTTTATCCATTTTTCGCTTTCCTGGGATATTTAAGGTGGAAGGAAGTGGAGGTCCTTGTCAACAGAGCAGCCCTAAACTTTGGGGTGCTTGTGTCTTGCTGATTTTCAATTTTCCCACTTTATCCCCCCATGCGTGGAAGTGCCCTATGCTCTCTAAGCTGTGTTTTTTAGATGTTTCAGGACACACCGTACACTTCTCCAGAGTGGCTGTTGGCAATTTACATCCCGCCCATCAGTGTAGCAAGGCTCCCATTTCTCCATGGCCTGTCCTGCATTTCTGGTTTTGACACTTTTTTCAGCATGGCCCTTTTGACCGATGGGAAGCGAGACTTCTTTGTAGCGCTGATTTGCCTTTCCAGGTTGCTTGGTTGGCCAAAAAGGGCGTATGCGTTTTTTCCTGAATATATTCAGGAAAAAACGCATACGCCCTTTTTGGCCAAGGGCATCATTGTCAACGTTTTGCCGCTTTTCATGTGCTTTAAAGGCGATTCGAATCTACCTCCTGAAATCTGTTTCCTGCAATTCTGCCTTGATTTCAAATCCTCTTCTTTGCCTTCCCTCAATATATTTGTGGACGAGAGTTATCATTTATAACTCTGCAGGTTTGTGAATTGCAGTGCCCTGAAGCTCCATTTTACAAGTCGGTTTTTTGGGAGCCGGCCGCAAAAGCGCCGGATGGCTTCAGGCCCTGTTCTGGTTCAGGGGGGCAGGCTGAGCCTGTGGTTAATTCTTCTTCCTGATGGGAAAATAGAGTGACCTGTGCCTGTCCCAACACCAAGAGCTAGTCTCTCATTGGTTCCCCGTCTTCCCGTTCATCCTCAGGACAAATTGCAACCTGTACGGAACAGGAGGTTAAAGGTGCTGATGCTCCAAGTAGGGAGATTGCTAGTAAAGTGGCTGGAATGGCGAACCCGAGCACAAGGAGATGAGAAATGAGGTGCGTTTTAGAAACCTTTCCCCATCACACGGTGTACCATCTTCTGGGTTTCTCATGCATGTTTTCGATGTAGGAAGATGCCCTTGAACCTGGAGATTTGGGACCCATGCGATGGGTAGCACGCAGTATTACTTTAAAGGGTCTGCGTTTGCTCACCCAACCTCACCAGACCTCTCAGCCCCAAGAGTGTCCACCCTTATGTCTCATCCAGCTGTGGGTCTAGATATGGTCAATCCAGGTTGCATCACAGCCCCTGAACGAATTGTGTAAGAATTTCTCTCTCTTTCCCTGTCTTTGTTTCATGGGTTTTTAAAAGTAATTTATTTTTATAATGGGGTTTAGCTGCTTTTCACGGCTGTGTTTATGCCGCTTTACACCCACTTGACACACTAACAGAGAGATATCAATACATAGGTTTTAAGATTATTACTAGTCAGATATATTCTTGTGCGGTGAATCGGGCGTGTTGAGTCCAGTTCTCTGAGCAAGGAGTAGGTCTTGTCTATTCCATATTGGGTTTATGGAACGGTATCTGAGCTAATTTGAAACTCTTGTTTTATGTATCACCCCACCTCACCTTTCCCGTTAAGCAGCCATAGTGTGTTTTCTGCATGTGTGACTCTGTTCTGTTTTGTAATTCAGTTCAAGTGTAACGGTTTTTACATTCCCTCTATAAGTGACACCTTATGAGAAGTGTCCTTTTCTGTGTGACTTATTTCACTTAGAATCGTCTTACCTAAATCCACTCATCATGCTGCTACTAGCCTTATGACATTGATTTCATGGCTGAGTGATATTCCATTGTACATAAGGACCACAACTTTTTTATCCATTTTTCGCTTTCCTGGGATATTTAAGGTGGAAGGAAGTGGAGGTCCTTGTCAACAGAGCAGCCCTAAACTTTGGGGTGCTTGTGTCTTGCTGATTTTCAATTTTCCCACTTTATCCCCCCATGCGTGGAAGTGCCCTATGCTCTCTAAGCTGTGTTTTTTAGATGTTTCAGGACACACCGTACACTTCTCCAGAGTGGCTGTTGGCAATTTACATCCCGCCCATCAGTGTAGCAAGGCTCCCATTTCTCCATGGCCTGTCCTGCATTTCTGGTTTTGACACTTTTTTCAGCATGGCCCTTTTGACCGATGGGAAGCGAGACTTCTTTGTAGCGCTGATTTGCCTTTCCAGGTTGCTTGGTTGGCCAAAAAGGGCGTATGCGTTTTTTCCTGAATATATTCAGGAAAAAACGCATACGCCCTTTTTGGCCAAGGGCATCATTGTCAACGTTTTGCCGCTTTTCATGTGCTTTAAAGGCGATTCGAATCTACCTCCTGAAATCTGTTTCCTGCAATTCTGCCTTGATTTCAAATCCTCTTCTTTGCCTTCCCTCAATATATTTGTGGACGAGAGTTATCATTTATAACTCTGCAGGTTTGTGAATTGCAGTGCCCTGAAGCTCCATTTTACAAGTCGGTTTTTTGGGAGCCGGCCGCAAAAGCGCCGGATGGCTTCAGGCCCTGTTCTGGTTCAGGGGGGCAGGCTGAGCCTGTGGTTAATTCTTCTTCCTGATGGGAAAATAGAGTGACCTGTGCCTGTCCCAACACCAAGAGCTAGTCTCTCATTGGTTCCCCGTCTTCCCGTTCATCCTCAGGACAAATTGCAACCTGTACGGAACAGGAGGTTAAAGGTGCTGATGCTCCAAGTAGGGAGATTGCTAGTAAAGTGGCTGGAATGGCGAACCCGAGCACAAGGAGATGAGAAATGAGGTGCGTTTTAGAAACCTTTCCCCATCACACGGTGTACCATCTTCTGGGTTTCTCATGCATGTTTTCGATGTAGGAAGATGCCCTTGAACCTGGAGATTTGGGACCCATGCGATGGGTAGCACGCAGTATTACTTTAAAGGGTCTGCGTTTGCTCACCCAACCTCACCAGACCTCTCAGCCCCAAGAGTGTCCACCCTTATGTCTCATCCAGCTGTGGGTCTAGATATGGTCAATCCAGGTTGCATCACAGCCCCTGAACGAATTGTGTAAGAATTTCTCTCTCTTTCCCTGTCTTTGTTTCATGGGTTTTTAAAAGTAATTTATTTTTATAATGGGGTTTAGCTGCTTTTCACGGCTGTGTTTATGCCGCTTTACACCCACTTGACACACTAACAGAGAGATATCAATACATAGGTTTTAAGATTATTACTAGTCAGATATATTCTTGTGCGGTGAATCGGGCGTGTTGAGTCCAGTTCTCTGAGCAAGGAGTAGGTCTTGTCTATTCCATATTGGGTTTATGGAACGGTATCTGAGCTAATTTGAAACTCTTGTTTTATGTATCACCCCACCTCACCTTTCCCGTTAAGCAGCCATAGTGTGTTTTCTGCATGTGTGACTCTGTTCTGTTTTGTAATTCAGTTCAAGTGTAACGGTTTTTACATTCCCTCTATAAGTGACACATTATGAGAAGTGTCCTTTTCTGTGTGACTTATTTCACTTAGAATCGTCTTACCTAAATCCACTCATCATGCTGCTACTAGCCTTATGACATTGATTTCATGGCTGAGTGATATTCCATTGTACATAAGGACCACAACTTTTTTATCCATTTTTCGCTTTCCTGGGATATTTAAGGTGGAAGGAAGTGGAGGTCCTTGTCAACAGAGCAGCCCTAAACTTTGGGGTGCTTGTGTCTTGCTGATTTTCAATTTTCCCACTTTATCCCCCCATGCGTGGAAGTGCCCTATGCTCTCTAAGCTGTGTTTTTTAGATGTTTCAGGACACACCGTACACTTCTCCAGAGTGGCTGTTGGCAATTTACATCCCGCCCATCAGTGTAGCAAGGCTCCCATTTCTCCATGGCCTGTCCTGCATTTCTGGTTTTGACACTTTTTTCAGCATGGCCCTTTTGACCGATGGGAAGCGAGACTTCTTTGTAGCGCTGATTTGCCTTTCCAGGTTGCTTGGTTGGCCAAAAAGGGCGTATGCGTTTTTTCCTGAATATATTCAGGAAAAAACGCATACGCCCTTTTTGGCCAAGGGCATCATTGTCAACGTTTTGCCGCTTTTCATGTGCTTTAAAGGCGATTCGAATCTACCTCCTGAAATCTGTTTCCTGCAATTCTGCCTTGATTTCAAATCCTCTTCTTTGCCTTCCCTCAATATATTTGTGGACGAGAGTTATCATTTATAACTCTGCAGGTTTGTGAATTGCAGTGCCCTGAAGCTCCATTTTACAAGTCGTTTTTTTGGGAGCCGGCCGCAAAAGCGCCGGATGGCTTCAGGCCCTGTTCTGGTTCAGGGGGGCAGGCTGAGCCTGTGGTTAATTCTTCTTCCTGATGGGAAAATAGAGTGACCTGTGCCTGTCCCAACACCAAGAGCTAGTCTCTCATTGGTTCCCCGTCTTCCCGTTCATCCTCAGGACAAATTGCAACCTGTACGGAACAGGAGGTTAAAGGTGCTGATGCTCCAAGTAGGGAGATTGCTAGTAAAGTGGCTGGAATGGCGAACCCGAGCACAAGGAGATGAGAAATGAGGTGCGTTTTAGAAACCTTTCCCCATCACACGGTGTACCATCTTCTGGGTTTCTCATGCATGTTTTCGATGTAGGAAGATGCCCTTGAACCTGGAGATTTGGGACCCATGCGATGGGTAGCACGCAGTATTACTTTAAAGGGTCTGCGTTTGCTCACCCAACCTCACCAGACCTCTCAGCCCCAAGAGTGTCCACCCTTATGTCTCATCCAGCTGTGGGTCTAGATATGGTCAATCCAGGTTGCATCACAGCCCCTGAACGAATTGTGTAAGAATTTCTCTCTCTTTCCCTGTCTTTGTTTCATGGGTTTTTAAAAGTAATTTATTTTTATAATGGGGTTTAGCTGCTTTTCACGGCTGTGTTTATGCCGCTTTACACCCACTTGACACACTAACAGAGAGATATCAATACATAGGTTTTAAGATTATTACTAGTCAGATATATTCTTGTGCGGTGAATCGGGCGTGTTGAGTCCAGTTCTCTGAGCAAGGAGTAGGTCTTGTCTATTCCATATTGGGTTTATGGAACGGTATCTGAGCTAATTTGAAACTCTTGTTTTATGTATCACCCCACCTCACCTTTCCCGTTAAGCAGCCATAGTGTGTTTTCTGCATGTGTGACTCTGTTCTGTTTTGTAATTCAGTTCAAGTGTAACGGTTTTTACATTCCCTCTATAAGTGACACCTTATGAGAAGTGTCCTTTTCTGTGTGACTTATTTCACTTAGAATCGTCTTACCTAAATCCACTCATCATGCTGCTACTAGCCTTATGACATTGATTTCATGGCTGAGTGATATTCCATTGTACATAAGGACCACAACTTTTTTATCCATTTTTCGCTTTCCTGGGATATTTAAGGTGGAAGGAAGTGGAGGTCCTTGTCAACAGAGCAGCCCTAAACTTTGGGGTGCTTGTGTCTTGCTGATTTTCAATTTTCCCACTTTATCCCCCCATGCGTGGAAGTGCCCTATGCTCTCTAAGCTGTGTTTTTTAGATGTTTCAGGACACACCGTACACTTCTCCAGAGTGGCTGTTGGCAATTTACATCCCGCCCATCAGTGTAGCAAGGCTCCCATTTCTCCATGGCCTGTCCTGCATTTCTGGTTTTGACACTTTTTTCAGCATGGCCCTTTTGACCGATGGGAAGCGAGACTTCTTTGTAGAGCTGATTTGCCTTTCCAGGTTGCTTGGTTGGCCAAAAAGGGCGTATGCGTTTTTTCCTGAATATATTCAGGAAAAAACGCATACGCCCTTTTTGGCCAAGGGCATCATTGTCAACGTTTTGCCGCTTTTCATGTGCTTTAAAGGCGATTCGAATCTACCTCCTGAAATCTGTTTCCTGCAATTCTGCCTTGATTTCAAATCCTCTTCTTTGCCTTCCCTCAATATATTTGTGGACGAGAGTTATCATTTATAACTCTGCAGGTTTGTGAATTGCAGTGCCCTGAAGCTCCATTTTACAAGTCGGTTTTTTGGGAGCCGGCCGCAAAAGCGCCGGATGGCTTCAGGCCCTGTTCTGGTTCAGGGGGGCAGGCTGAGCCTGTGGTTAATTCTTCTTCCTGATGGGAAAATAGAGTGACCTGTGCCTGTCCCAACACCAAGAGCTAGTCTCTCATTGGTTCCCCGTCTTCCCGTTCATCCTCAGGACAAATTGCAACCTGTACGGAACAGGAGGTTAAAGGTGCTGATGCTCCAAGTAGGGAGATTGCTAGTAAAGTGGCTGGAATGGCGAACCCGAGCACAAGGAGATGAGAAATGAGGTGCGTTTTAGAAACCTTTCCCCATCACACGGTGTACCATCTTCTGGGTTTCTCATGCATGTTTTCGATGTAGGAAGATGCCCTTGAACCTGGAGATTTGGGACCCATGCGATGGGTAGCACGCAGTATTACTTTAAAGGGTCTGCGTTTGCTCACCCAACCTCACCAGACCTCTCAGCCCCAAGAGTGTCCACCCTTATGTCTCATCCAGCTGTGGGTCTAGATATGGTCAATCCAGGTTGCATCACAGCCCCTGAACGAATTGTGTAAGAATTTCTCTCTCTTTCCCTGTCTTTGTTTCATGGGTTTTTAAAAGTAATTTATTTTTATAATGGGGTTTAGCTGCTTTTCACGGCTGTGTTTATGCCGCTTTACACCCACTTGACACACTAACAGAGAGATATCAATACATAGGTTTTAAGATTATTACTAGTCAGATATATTCTTGTGCGGTGAATCGGGCGTGTTGAGTCCAGTTCTCTGAGCAAGGAGTAGGTCTTGTCTATTCCATATTGGGTTTATGGAACGGTATCTGAGCTAATTTGAAACTCTTGTTTTATGTATCACCCCACCTCACCTTTCCCGTTAAGCAGCCATAGTGTGTTTTCTGCATGTGTGACTCTGTTCTGTTTTGTAATTCAGTTCAAGTGTAACGGTTTTTACATTCCCTCTATAAGTGACACCTTATGAGAAGTGTCCTTTTCTGTGTGACTTATTTCACTTAGAATCGTCTTACCTAAATCCACTCATCATGCTGCTACTAGCCTTATGACATTGATTTCATGGCTGAGTGATATTCCATTGTACATAAGGACCACAACTTTTTTATCCATTTTTCGCTTTCCTGGGATATTTAAGGTGGAAGGAAGTGGAGGTCCTTGTCAACAGAGCAGCCCTAAACTTTGGGGTGCTTGTGTCTTGCTGATTTTCAATTTTCCCACTTTATCCCCCCATGCGTGGAAGTGCCCTATGCTCTCTAAGCTGTGTTTTTTAGATGTTTCAGGACACACCGTACACTTCTCCAGAGTGGCTGTTGGCAATTTACATCCCGCCCATCAGTGTAGCAAGGCTCCCATTTCTCCATGGCCTGTCCTGCATTTCTGGTTTTGACACTTTTTTCAGCATGGCCCTTTTGACCGATGGGAAGCGAGACTTCTTTGTAGAGCTGATTTGCCTTTCCAGGTTGCTTGGTTGGCCAAAAAGGGCGTATGCGTTTTTTCCTGAATATATTCAGGAAAAAACGCATACGCCCTTTTTGGCCAAGGGCATCATTGTCAACGTTTTGCCGCTTTTCATGTGCTTTAAAGGCGATTCGAATCTACCTCCTGAAATCTGTTTCCTGCAATTCTGCCTTGATTTCAAATCCTCTTCTTTGCCTTCCCTCAATATATTTGTGGACGAGAGTTATCATTTATAACTCTGCAGGTTTGTGAATTGCAGTGCCCTGAAGCTCCATTTTACAAGTCGGTTTTTTGGGAGCCGGCCGCAAAAGCGCCGGATGGCTTCAGGCCCTGTTCTGGTTCAGGGGGGCAGGCTGAGCCTGTGGTTAATTCTTCTTCCTGATGGGAAAATAGAGTGACCTGTGCCTGTCCCAACACCAAGAGCTAGTCTCTCATTGGTTCCCCGTCTTCCCGTTCATCCTCAGGACAAATTGCAACCTGTACGGAACAGGAGGTTAAAGGTGCTGATGCTCCAAGTAGGGAGATTGCTAGTAAAGTGGCTGGAATGGCGAACCCGAGCACAAGGAGATGAGAAATGAGGTGCGTTTTAGAAACCTTTCCCCATCACACGGTGTACCATCTTCTGGGTTTCTCATGCATGTTTTCGATGTAGGAAGATGCCCTTGAACCTGGAGATTTGGGACCCATGCGATGGGTAGCACGCAGTATTACTTTAAAGGGTCTGCGTTTGCTCACCCAACCTCACCAGACCTCTCAGCCCCAAGAGTGTCCACCCTTATGTCTCATCCAGCTGTGGGTCTAGATATGGTCAATCCAGGTTGCATCACAGCCCTTGAACGAATTGTGTAAGAATTTCTCTCTCTTTCCCTGTCTTTGTTTCATGGGTTTTTAAAAGTAATTTATTTTTATAATGGGGTTTAGCTGCTTTTCACGGCTGTGTTTATGCCGCTTTACACCCACTTGACACACTAACAGAGAGATATCAATACATAGGTTTTAAGATTATTACTAGTCAGATATATTCTTGTGCGGTGAATCGGGCGTGTTGAGTCCAGTTCTCTGAGCAAGGAGTAGGTCTTGTCTATTCCATATTGGGTTTATGGAACGGTATCTGAGCTAATTTGAAACTCTTGTTTTATGTATCACCCCACCTCACCTTTCCCGTTAAGCAGCCATAGTGTGTTTTCTGCATGTGTGACTCTGTTCTGTTTTGTAATTCAGTTCAAGTGTAACGGTTTTTACATTCCCTCTATAAGTGACACCTTATGAGAAGTGTCCTTTTCTGTGTGACTTATTTCACTTAGAATCGTCTTACCTAAATCCACTCATCATGCTGCTACTAGCCTTATGACATTGATTTCATGGCTGAGTGATATTCCATTGTACATAAGGACCACAACTTTTTTATCCATTTTTCGCTTTCCTGGGATATTTAAGGTGGAAGGAAGTGGAGGTCCTTGTCAACAGAGCAGCCCTAAACTTTGGGGTGCTTGTGTCTTGCTGATTTTCAATTTTCCCACTTTATCCCCCCATGCGTGGAAGTGCCCTATGCTCTCTAAGCTGTGTTTTTTAGATGTTTCAGGACACACCGTACACTTCTCCAGAGTGGCTGTTGGCAATTTACATCCCGCCCATCAGTGTAGCAAGGCTCCCATTTCTCCATGGCCTGTCCTGCATTTCTGGTTTTGACACTTTTTTCAGCATGGCCCTTTTGACCGATGGGAAGCGAGACTTCTTTGTAGAGCTGATTTGCCTTTCCAGGTTGCTTGGTTGGCCAAAAAGGGCGTATGCGTTTTTTCCTGAATATATTCAGGAAAAAACGCATACGCCCTTTTTGGCCAAGGGCATCATTGTCAACGTTTTGCCGCTTTTCATGTGCTTTAAAGGCGATTCGAATCTACCTCCTGAAATCTGTTTCCTGCAATTCTGCCTTGATTTCAAATCCTCTTCTTTGCCTTCCCTCAATATATTTGTGGACGAGAGTTATCATTTATAACTCTGCAGGTTTGTGAATTGCAGTGCCCTGAAGCTCCATTTTACAAGTCGGTTTTTTGGGAGCCGGCCGCAAAAGCGCCGGATGGCTTCAGGCCCTGTTCTGGTTCAGGGGGGCAGGCTGAGCCTGTGGTTAATTCTTCTTCCTGATGGGAAAATAGAGTGACCTGTGCCTGTCCCAACACCAAGAGCTAGTCTCTCATTGGTTCCCCGTCTTCCCGTTCATCCTCAGGACAAATTGCAACCTGTACGGAACAGGAGGTTAAAGGTGCTGATGCTCCAAGTAGGGAGATTGCTAGTAAAGTGGCTGGAATGGCGAACCCGAGCACAAGGAGATGAGAAATGAGGTGCGTTTTAGAAACCTTTCCCCATCACACGGTGTACCATCTTCTGGGTTTCTCATGCATGTTTTCGATGTAGGAAGATGCCCTTGAACCTGGAGATTTGGGACCCATGCGATGGGTAGCACGCAGTATTACTTTAAAGGGTCTGCGTTTGCTCACCCAACCTCACCAGACCTCTCAGCCCCAAGAGTGTCCACCCTTATGTCTCATCCAGCTGTGGGTCTAGATATGGTCAATCCAGGTTGCATCACAGCCCTTGAACGAATTGTGTAAGAATTTCTCTCTCTTTCCCTGTCTTTGTTTCATGGGTTTTTAAAAGTAATTTATTTTTATAATGGGGTTTAGCTGCTTTTCACGGCTGTGTTTATGCCGCTTTACACCCACTTGACACACTAACAGAGAGATATCAATACATAGGTTTTAAGATTATTACTAGTCAGATATATTCTTTTGCGGTGAATCGGGCGTGTTGAGTCCAGTTCTCTGAGCAAGGAGTAGGTCTTGTCTATTCCATATTGGGTTTATGGAACGGTATCTGAGCTAATTTGAAACTCTTGTTTTATGTATCACCCCACCTCACCTTTCCCGTTAAGCAGCCATAGTGTGTTTTCTGCATGTGTGACTCTGTTCTGTTTTGTAATTCAGTTCAAGTGTAACGGTTTTTACATTCCCTCTATAAGTGACACATTATGAGAAGTGTCCTTTTCTGTGTGACTTATTTCACTTAGAATCGTCTTACCTAAATCCACTCATCATGCTGCTACTAGCCTTATGACATTGATTTCATGGCTGAGTGATATTCCATTGTACATAAGGACCACAACTTTTTTATCCATTTTTCGCTTTCCTGGGATATTTAAGGTGGAAGGAAGTGGAGGTCCTTGTCAACAGAGCAGCCCTAAACTTTGGGGTGCTTGTGTCTTGCTGATTTTCAATTTTCCCACTTTATCCCCCCATGCGTGGAAGTGCCCTATGCTCTCTAAGCTGTGTTTTTTAGATGTTTCAGGACACACCGTACACTTCTCCAGAGTGGCTGTTGGCAATTTACATCCCGCCCATCAGTGTAGCAAGGCTCCCATTTCTCCATGGCCTGTCCTGCATTTCTGGTTTTGACACTTTTTTCAGCATGGCCCTTTTGACCGATGGGAAGCGAGACTTCTTTGTAGCGCTGATTTGCCTTTCCAGGTTGCTTGGTTGGCCAAAAAGGGCGTATGCGTTTTTTCCTGAATATATTCAGGAAAAAACGCATACGCCCTTTTGGGCCAAGGGCATCATTGTCAACGTTTTGCCGCTTTTCATGTGCTTTAAAGGCGATTCGAATCTACCTCCTGAAATCTGTTTCCTGCAATTCTGCCTTGATTTCAAATCCTCTTCTTTGCCTTCCCTCAATATATTTGTGGACGAGAGTTATCATTTATAACTCTGCAGGTTTGTGAATTGCAGTGCCCTGAAGCTCCATTTTACAAGTCGTTTTTTTGGGAGCCGGCCGCAAAAGCGCCGGATGGCTTCAGGCCCTGTTCTGGTTCAGGGGGGCAGGCTGAGCCTGTGGTTAATTCTTCTTCCTGATGGGAAAATAGAGTGACCTGTGCCTGTCCCAACACCAAGAGCTAGTCTCTCATTGGTTCCCCGTCTTCCCGTTCATCCTCAGGACAAATTGCAACCTGTACGGAACAGGAGGTTAAAGGTGCTGATGCTCCAAGTAGGGAGATTGCTAGTAAAGTGGCTGGAATGGCGAACCCGAGCACAAGGAGATGAGAAATGCGGTGCGTTTTAGAAACCTTTCCCCATCACACGGTGTACCATCTTCTGGGTTTCTCATGCATGTTTTCGATGTAGGAAGATGCCCTTGAACCTGGAGATTTGGGACCCATGCGATGGGTAGCACGCAGTATTACTTTAAAGGGTCTGCGTTTGCTCACCCAACCTCACCAGACCTCTCAGCCCCAAGAGTGTCCACCCTTATGTCTCATCCAGCTGTGGGTCTAGATATGGTCAATCCAGGTTGCATCACAGCCCCTGAACGAATTGTGTAAGAATTTCTCTCTCTTTCCCTGTCTTTGTTTCATGGGTTTTTAAAAGTAATTTATTTTTATAATGGGGTTTAGCTGCTTTTCACGGCTGTGTTTATGCCGCTTTACACCCACTTGACACACTAACAGAGAGATATCAATACATAGGTTTTAAGATTATTACTAGTCAGATATATTCTTGTGCGGTGAATCGGGCGTGTTGAGTCCAGTTCTCTGAGCAAGGAGTAGGTCTTGTCTATTCCATATTGGGTTTATGGAACGGTATCTGAGCTAATTTGAAACTCTTGTTTTATGTATCACCCCACCTCACCTTTCCCGTTAAGCAGCCATAGTGTGTTTTCTGCATGTGTGACTCTGTTCTGTTTTGTAATTCAGTTCAAGTGTAACGGTTTTTACATTCCCTCTATAAGTGACACCTTATGAGAAGTGTCCTTTTCTGTGTGACTTATTTCACTTAGAATCGTCTTACCTAAATCCACTCATCATGCTGCTACTAGCCTTATGACATTGATTTCATGGCTGAGTGATATTCCATTGTACATAAGGACCACAACTTTTTTATCCATTTTTCGCTTTCCTGGGATATTTAAGGTGGAAGGAAGTGGAGGTCCTTGTCAACAGAGCAGCCCTAAACTTTGGGGTGCTTGTGTCTTGCTGATTTTCAATTTTCCCACTTTATCCCCCCATGCGTGGAAGTGCCCTATGCTCTCTAAGCTGTGTTTTTTAGATGTTTCAGGACACACCGTACACTTCTCCAGAGTGGCTGTTGGCAATTTACATCCCGCCCATCAGTGTAGCAAGGCTCCCATTTCTCCATGGCCTGTCCTGCATTTCTGGTTTTGACACTTTTTTCAGCATGGCCCTTTTGACCGATGGGAAGCGAGACTTCTTTGTAGCGCTGATTTGCCTTTCCAGGTTGCTTGGTTGGCCAAAAAGGGCGTATGGGTTTTTTCCTGAATATATTCAGGAAAAAACGCATACGCCCTTTTTGGCCAAGGGCATCATTGTCAACGTTTTGCCGCTTTTCATGTGCTTTAAAGGCGATTCGAATCTACCTCCTGAAATCTGTTTCCTGCAATTCTGCCTTGATTTCAAATCCTCTTCTTTGCCTTCCCTCAATATATTTGTGGACGAGAGTTATCATTTATAACTCTGCAGGTTTGTGAATTGCAGTGCCCTGAAGCTCCATTTTACAAGTCGGTTTTTTGGGAGCCGGCCGCAAAAGCGCCGGATGGCTTCAGGCCCTGTTCTGGTTCAGGGGGGCAGGCTGAGCCTGTGGTTAATTCTTCTTCCTGATGGGAAAATAGAGTGACCTGTGCCTGTCCCAACACCAAGAGCTAGTCTCTCATTGGTTCCCCGTCTTCCCGTTCATCCTCAGGACAAATTGCAACCTGTACGGAACAGGAGGTTAAAGGTGCTGATGCTCCAAGTAGGGAGATTGCTAGTAAAGTGGCTGGAATGGCGAACCCGAGCACAAGGAGATGAGAAATGCGGTGCGTTTTAGAAACCTTTCCCCATCACACGGTGTACCATCTTCTGGGTTTCTCATGCATGTTTTCGATGTAGGAAGATGCCCTTGAACCTGGAGATTTGGGACCCATGCGATGGGTAGCACGCAGTATTACTTTAAAGGGTCTGCGTTTGCTCACCCAACCTCACCAGACCTCTCAGCCCCAAGAGTGTCCACCCTTATGTCTCATCCAGCTGTGGGTCTAGATATGGTCAATCCAGGTTGCATCACAGCCCCTGAACGAATTGTGTAAGAATTTCTCTCTCTTTCCCTGTCTTTGTTTCATGGGTTTTTAAAAGTAATTTATTTTTATAATGGGGTTTAGCTGCTTTTCACGGCTGTGTTTATGCCGCTTTACACCCACTTGACACACTAACAGAGAGATATCAATACATAGGTTTTAAGATTATTACTAGTCAGATATATTCTTGTGCGGTGAATCGGGCGTGTTGAGTCCAGTTCTCTGAGCAAGGAGTAGGTCTTGTCTATTCCATATTGGGTTTATGGAACGGTATCTGAGCTAATTTGAAACTCTTGTTTTATGTATCACCCCACCTCACCTTTCCCGTTAAGCAGCCATAGTGTGTTTTCTGCATGTGTGACTCTGTTCTGTTTTGTAATTCAGTTCAAGTGTAACGGTTTTTACATTCCCTCTATAAGTGACACCTTATGAGAAGTGTCCTTTTCTGTGTGACTTATTTCACTTAGAATCGTCTTACCTAAATCCACTCATCATGCTGCTACTAGCCTTATGACATTGATTTCATGGCTGAGTGATATTCCATTGTACATAAGGACCACAACTTTTTTATCCATTTTTCGCTTTCCTGGGATATTTAAGGTGGAAGGAAGTGGAGGTCCTTGTCAACAGAGCAGCCCTAAACTTTGGGGTGCTTGTGTCTTGCTGATTTTCAATTTTCCCACTTTATCCCCCCATGCGTGGAAGTGCCCTATGCTCTCTAAGCTGTGTTTTTTAGATGTTTCAGGACACACCGTACACTTCTCCAGAGTGGCTGTTGGCAATTTACATCCCGCCCATCAGTGTAGCAAGGCTCCCATTTCTCCATGGCCTGTCCTGCATTTCTGGTTTTGACACTTTTTTCAGCATGGCCCTTTTGACCGATGGGAAGCGAGACTTCTTTGTAGCGCTGATTTGCCTTTCCAGGTTGCTTGGTTGGCCAAAAAGGGCGTATGGGTTTTTTCCTGAATATATTCAGGAAAAAACGCATACGCCCTTTTTGGCCAAGGGCATCATTGTCAACGTTTTGCCGCTTTTCATGTGCTTTAAAGGCGATTCGAATCTACCTCCTGAAATCTGTTTCCTGCAATTCTGCCTTGATTTCAAATCCTCTTCTTTGCCTTCCCTCAATATATTTGTGGACGAGAGTTATCATTTATAACTCTGCAGGTTTGTGAATTGCAGTGCCCTGAAGCTCCATTTTACAAGTCGGTTTTTTGGGAGCCGGCCGCAAAAGCGCCGGATGGCTTCAGGCCCTGTTCTGGTTCAGGGGGGCAGGCTGAGCCTGTGGTTAATTCTTCTTCCTGATGGGAAAATAGAGTGACCTGTGCCTGTCCCAACACCAAGAGCTAGTCTCTCATTGGTTCCCCGTCTTCCCGTTCATCCTCAGGACAAATTGCAACCTGTACGGAACAGGAGGTTAAAGGTGCTGATGCTCCAAGTAGGGAGATTGCTAGTAAAGTGGCTGGAATGGCGAACCCGAGCACAAGGAGATGAGAAATGAGGTGCGTTTTAGAAACCTTTCCCCATCACACGGTGTACCATCTTCTGGGTTTCTCATGCATGTTTTCGATGTAGGAAGATGCCCTTGAACCTGGAGATTTGGGACCCATGCGATGGGTAGCACGCAGTATTACTTTAAAGGGTCTGCGTTTGCTCACCCAACCTCACCAGACCTCTCAGCCCCAAGAGTGTCCACCCTTATGTCTCATCCAGCTGTGGGTCTAGATATGGTCAATCCAGGTTGCATCACAGCCCCTGAACGAATTGTGTAAGAATTTCTCTCTCTTTCCCTGTCTTTGTTTCATGGGTTTTTAAAAGTAATTTATTTTTATAATGGGGTTTAGCTGCTTTTCACGGCTGTGTTTATGCCGCTTTACACCCACTTGACACACTAACAGAGAGATATCAATACATAGGTTTTAAGATTATTACTAGTCAGATATATTCTTGTGCGGTGAATCGGGCGTGTTGAGTCCAGTTCTCTGAGCAAGGAGTAGGTCTTGTCTATTCCATATTGGGTTTATGGAACGGTATCTGAGCTAATTTGAAACTCTTGTTTTATGTATCACCCCACCTCACCTTTCCCGTTAAGCAGCCATAGTGTGTTTTCTGCATGTGTGACTCTGTTCTGTTTTGTAATTCAGTTCAAGTGTAACGGTTTTTACATTCCCTCTATAAGTGACACCTTATGAGAAGTGTCCTTTTCTGTGTGACTTATTTCACTTAGAATCGTCTTACCTAAATCCACTCATCATGCTGCTACTAGCCTTATGACATTGATTTCATGGCTGAGTGATATTCCATTGTACATAAGGACCACAACTTTTTTATCCATTTTTCGCTTTCCTGGGATATTTAAGGTGGAAGGAAGTGGAGGTCCTTGTCAACAGAGCAGCCCTAAACTTTGGGGTGCTTGTGTCTTGCTGATTTTCAATTTTCCCACTTTATCCCCCCATGCGTGGAAGTGCCCTATGCTCTCTAAGCTGTGTTTTTTAGGTGTTTCAGGACACACCGTACACTTCTCCAGAGTGGCTGTTGGCAATTTACATCCCGCCCATCAGTGTAGCAAGGCTCCCATTTCTCCATGGCCTGTCCTGCATTTCTGGTTTTGACACTTTTTTCAGCATGGCCCTTTTGACCGATGGGAAGCGAGACTTCTTTGTAGCGCTGATTTGCCTTTCCAGGTTGCTTGGTTGGCCAAAAAGGGCGTATGGGTTTTTTCCTGAATATATTCAGGAAAAAACGCATACGCCCTTTTTGGCCAAGGGCATCATTGTCAACGTTTTGCCGCTTTTCATGTGCTTTAAAGGCGATTCGAATCTACCTCCTGAAATCTGTTTCCTGCAATTCTGCCTTGATTTCAAATCCTCTTCTTTGCCTTCCCTCAATATATTTGTGGACGAGAGTTATCATTTATAACTCTGCAGGTTTGTGAATTGCAGTGCCCTGAAGCTCCATTTTACAAGTCGGTTTTTTGGGAGCCGGCCGCAAAAGCGCCGGATGGCTTCAGGCCCTGTTCTGGTTCAGGGGGGCAGGCTGAGCCTGTGGTTAATTCTTCTTCCTGATGGGAAAATAGAGTGACCTGTGCCTGTCCCAACACCAAGAGCTAGTCTCTCATTGGTTCCCCGTCTTCCCGTTCATCCTCAGGACAAATTGCAACCTGTACGGAACAGGAGGTTAAAGGTGCTGATGCTCCAAGTAGGGAGATTGCTAGTAAAGTGGCTGGAATGGCGAACCCGAGCACAAGGAGATGAGAAATGAGGTGCGTTTTAGAAACCTTTCCCCATCACACGGTGTACCATCTTCTGGGTTTCTCATGCATGTTTTCGATGTAGGAAGATGCCCTTGAACCTGGAGATTTGGGACCCATGCGATGGGTAGCACGCAGTATTACTTTAAAGGGTCTGCGTTTGCTCACCCAACCTCACCAGACCTCTCAGCCCCAAGAGTGTCCACCCTTATGTCTCATCCAGCTGTGGGTCTAGATATGGTCAATCCAGGTTGCATCACAGCCCCTGAACGAATTGTGTAAGAATTTCTCTCTCTTTCCCTGTCTTTGTTTCATGGGTTTTTAAAAGTAATTTATTTTTATAATGGGGTTTAGCTGCTTTTCACGGCTGTGTTTATGCCGCTTTACACCCACTTGACACACTAACAGAGAGATATCAATACATAGGTTTTAAGATTATTACTAGTCAGATATATTCTTGTGCGGTGAATCGGGCGTGTTGAGTCCAGTTCTCTGAGCAAGGAGTAGGTCTTGTCTATTCCATATTGGGTTTATGGAACGGTATCTGAGCTAATTTGAAACTCTTGTTTTATGTATCACCCCACCTCACCTTTCCCGTTAAGCAGCCATAGTGTGTTTTCTGCATGTGTGACTCTGTTCTGTTTTGTAATTCAGTTCAAGTGTAACGGTTTTTACATTCCCTCTATAAGTGACACCTTATGAGAAGTGTCCTTTTCTGTGTGACTTATTTCACTTAGAATCGTCTTACCTAAATCCACTCATCATGCTGCTACTAGCCTTATGACATTGATTTCATGGCTGAGTGATATTCCATTGTACATAAGGACCACAACTTTTTTATCCATTTTTCGCTTTCCTGGGATATTTAAGGTGGAAGGAAGTGGAGGTCCTTGTCAACAGAGCAGCCCTAAACTTTGGGGTGCTTGTGTCTTGCTGATTTTCAATTTTCCCACTTTATCCCCCCATGCGTGGAAGTGCCCTATGCTCTCTAAGCTGTGTTTTTTAGATGTTTCAGGACACACCGTACACTTCTCCAGAGTGGCTGTTGGCAATTTACATCCCGCCCATCAGTGTAGCAAGGCTCCCATTTCTCCATGGCCTGTCCTGCATTTCTGGTTTTGACACTTTTTTCAGCATGGCCCTTTTGACCGATGGGAAGCGAGACTTCTTTGTAGCGCTGATTTGCCTTTCCAGGTTGCTTGGTTGGCCAAAAAGGGCGTATGCGTTTTTTCCTGAATATATTCAGGAAAAAACGCATACGCCCTTTTTGGCCAAGGGCATCATTGTCAACGTTTTGCCGCTTTTCATGTGCTTTAAAGGCGATTCGAATCTACCTCCTGAAATCTGTTTCCTGCAATTCTGCCTTGATTTCAAATCCTCTTCTTTGCCTTCCCTCAATATATTTGTGGACGAGAGTTATCATTTATAACTCTGAAGGTTTGTGAATTGCAGTGCCCTGAAGCTCCATTTTACAAGTCGGTTTTTTGGGAGCCGGCCGCAAAAGCGCCGGATGGCTTCAGGCCCTGTTCTGGTTCAGGGGGGCAGGCTGAGCCTGTGGTTAATTCTTCTTCCTGATGGGAAAATAGAGTGACCTGTGCCTGTCCCAACACCAAGAGCTAGTCTCTCATTGGTTCCCCGTCTTCCCGTTCATCCTCAGGACAAATTGCAACCTGTACGGAACAGGAGGTTAAAGGTGCTGATGCTCCAAGTAGGGAGATTGCTAGTAAAGTGGCTGGAATGGCGAACCCGAGCACAAGGAGATGAGAAATGAGGTGCGTTTTAGAAACCTTTCCCCATCACACGGTGTACCATCTTCTGGGTTTCTCATGCATGTTTTCGATGTAGGAAGATGCCCTTGAACCTGGAGATTTGGGACCCATGCGATGGGTAGCACGCAGTATTACTTTATAGGGTCTGCGTTTGCTCACCCAACCTCACCAGACCTCTCAGCCCCAAGAGTGTCCACCCTTATGTCTCATCCAGCTGTGGGTCTAGATATGGTCAATCCAGGTTGCATCACAGCCCCTGAACGAATTGTGTAAGAATTTCTCTCTCTTTCCCTGTCTTTGTTTCATGGGTTTTTAAAAGTAATTTATTTTTATAATGGGGTTTAGCTGCTTTTCACGGCTGTGTTTATGCCGCTTTACACCCACTTGACACACTAACAGAGAGATATCAATACATAGGTTTTAAGATTATTACTAGTCAGATATATTCTTGTGCGGTGAATCGGGCGTGTTGAGTCCAGTTCTCTGAGCAAGGAGTAGGTCTTGTCTATTCCATATTGGGTTTATGGAACGGTATCTGAGCTAATTTGAAACTCTTGTTTTATGTATCACCCCACCTCACCTTTCCCGTTAAGCAGCCATAGTGTGTTTTCTGCATGTGTGACTCTGTTCTGTTTTGTAATTCAGTTCAAGTGTAACGGTTTTTACATTCCCTCTATAAGTGACACCTTATGAGAAGTGTCCTTTTCTGTGTGACTTATTTCACTTAGAATCGTCTTACCTAAATCCACTCATCATGCTGCTACTAGCCTTATGACATTGATTTCATGGCTGAGTGATATTCCATTGTACATAAGGACCACAACTTTTTTATCCATTTTTCGCTTTCCTGGGATATTTAAGGTGGAAGGAAGTGGAGGTCCTTGTCAACAGAGCAGCCCTAAACTTTGGGGTGCTTGTGTCTTGCTGATTTTCAATTTTCCCACTTTATCCCCCCATGCGTGGAAGTGCCCTATGCTCTCTAAGCTGTGTTTTTTAGATGTTTCAGGACACACCGTACACTTCTCCAGAGTGGCTGTTGGCAATTTACATCCCGCCCATCAGTGTAGCAAGGCTCCCATTTCTCCATGGCCTGTCCTGCATTTCTGGTTTTGACACTTTTTTCAGCATGGCCCTTTTGACCGATGGGAAGCGAGACTTCTTTGTAGCGCTGATTTGCCTTTCCAGGTTGCTTGGTTGGCCAAAAAGGGCGTATGCGTTTTTTCCTGAATATATTCAGGAAAAAACGCATACGCCCTTTTTGGCCAAGGGCATCATTGTCAACGTTTTGCCGCTTTTCATGTGCTTTAAAGGCGATTCGAATCTACCTCCTGAAATCTGTTTCCTGCAATTCTGCCTTGATTTCAAATCCTCTTCTTTGCCTTCCCTCAATATATTTGTGGACGAGAGTTATCATTTATAACTCTGCAGGTTTGTGAATTGCAGTGCCCTGAAGCTCCATTTTACAAGTCGGTTTTTTGGGAGCCGGCCGCAAAAGCGCCGGATGGCTTCAGGCCCTGTTCTGGTTCAGGGGGGCAGGCTGAGCCTGTGGTTAATTCTTCTTCCTGATGGGAAAATAGAGTGACCTGTGCCTGTCCCAACACCAAGAGCTAGTCTCTCATTGGTTCCCCGTCTTCCCGTTCATCCTCAGGACAAATTGCAACCTGTACGGAACAGGAGGTTAAAGGTGCTGATGCTCCAAGTAGGGAGATTGCTAGTAAAGTGGCTGGAATGGCGAACCCGAGCACAAGGAGATGAGAAATGAGGTGCGTTTTAGAAACCTTTCCCCATCACACGGTGTACCATCTTCTGGGTTTCTCATGCATGTTTTCGATGTAGGAAGATGCCCTTGAACCTGGAGATTTGGGACCCATGCGATGGGTAGCACGCAGTATTACTTTAAAGGGTCTGCGTTTGCTCACCCAACCTCACCAGACCTCTCAGCCCCAAGAGTGTCCACCCTTATGTCTCATCCAGCTGTGGGTCTAGATATGGTCAATCCAGGTTGCATCACAGCCCCTGAACGAATTGTGTAAGAATTTCTCTCTCTTTCCCTGTCTTTGTTTCATGGGTTTTTAAAAGTAATTTATTTTTATAATGGGGTTTAGCTGCTTTTCACGGCTGTGTTTATGCCGCTTTACACCCACTTGACACACTAACAGAGAGATATCAATACATAGGTTTTAAGATTATTACTAGTCAGATATATTCTTGTGCGGTGAATCGGGCGTGTTGAGTCCAGTTCTCTGAGCAAGGAGTAGGTCTTGTCTATTCCATATTGGGTTTATGGAACGGTATCTGAGCTAATTTGAAACTCTTGTTTTATGTATCACCCCACCTCACCTTTCCCGTTAAGCAGCCATAGTGTGTTTTCTGCATGTGTGACTCTGTTCTGTTTTGTAATTCAGTTCAAGTGTAACGGTTTCTACATTCCCTCTATAAGTGACACCTTATGAGAAGTGTCCTTTTCTGTGTGACTTATTTCACTTAGAATCGTCTTACCTAAATCCACTCATCATGCTGCTACTAGCCTTATGACATTGATTTCATGGCTGAGTGATATTCCATTGTACATAAGGACCACAACTTTTTTATCCATTTTTCGGTTTCCTGGGATATTTAAGGTGGAAGGAAGTGGAGGTCCTTGTCAACAGAGCAGCCCTAAACTTTGGGGTGCTTGTGTCTTGCTGATTTTCAATTTTCCCACTTTATCCCCCCATGCGTGGAAGTGCCCTATGCTCTCTAAGCTGTGTTTTTTAGATGTTTCAGGACACACCGTACACTTCTCCAGAGTGGCTGTTGGCAATTTACATCCCGCCCATCAGTGTAGCAAGGCTCCCATTTCTCCATGGCCTGTCCTGCATTTCTGGTTTTGACACTTTTTTCAGCATGGCCCTTTTGACCGATGGGAAGCGAGACTTCTTTGTAGCGCTGATTTGCCTTTCCAGGTTGCTTGGTTGGCCAAAAAGGGCGTATGCGTTTTTTCCTGAATATATTCAGGAAAAAACGCATACGCCCTTTTTGGCCAAGGGCATCATTGTCAACGTTTTGCCGCTTTTCATGTGCTTTAAAGGCGATTCGAATCTACCTCCTGAAATCTGTTTCCTGCAATTCTGCCTTGATTTCAAATCCTCTTCTTTGCCTTGCCTCAATATATTTGTGGACGAGAGTTATCATTTATAACTCTGCAGGTTTGTGAATTGCAGTGCCCTGAAGCTCCATTTTACAAGTCGCTTTTTTGGGAGCCGGCCGCAAAAGCGCCGGATGGCTTCAGGCCCTGTTCTGGTTCAGGGGGGCAGGCTGAGCCTGTGGTTAATTCTTCTTCCTGATGGGAAAATAGAGTGACCTGTGCCTGTCCCAACACCAAGAGCTAGTCTCTCATTGGTTCCCCGTCTTCCCGTTCATCCTCAGGACAAATTGCAACCTGTACGGAACAGGAGGTTAAAGGTGCTGATGCTCCAAGTAGGGAGATTGCTAGTAAAGTGGCTGGAATGGCGAACCCGAGCACAAGGAGATGAGAAATGAGGTGCGTTTTAGAAACCTTTCCCCATCACACGGTGTACCATCTTCTGGGTTTCTCATGCATGTTTTCGATGTAGGAAGATGCCCTTGAACCTGGAGATTTGGGACCCATGCGATGGGTAGCACGCAGTATTACTTTAAAGGGTCTGCGTTTGCTCACCCAACCTCACCAGACCTCTCAGCCCCAAGAGTGTCCACCCTTATGTCTCATCCAGCTGTGGGTCTAGATATGGTCAATCCAGGTTGCATCACAGCCCCTGAACGAATTGTGTAAGAATTTCTCTCTCTTTCCCTGTCTTTGTTTCATGGGTTTTTAAAAGTAATTTATTTTTATAATGGGGTTTAGCTGCTTTTCACGGCTGTGTTTATGCCGCTTTACACCCACTTGACACACTAACAGAGAGATATCAATACATAGGTTTTAAGATTATTACTAGTCAGATATATTCTTGTGCGGTGAATCGGGCGTGTTGAGTCCAGTTCTCTGAGCAAGGAGTAGGTCTTGTCTATTCCATATTGGGTTTATGGAACGGTATCTGAGCTAATTTGAAACTCTTGTTTTATGTATCACCCCACCTCACCTTTCCCGTTAAGCAGCCATAGTGTGTTTTCTGCATGTGTGACTCTGTTCTGTTTTGTAATTCAGTTCAAGTGTAACGGTTTCTACATTCCCTCTATAAGTGACACCTTATGAGAAGTGTCCTTTTCTGTGTGACTTATTTCACTTAGAATCGTCTTACCTAAATCCACTCATCATGCTGCTACTAGCCTTATGACATTGATTTCATGGCTGAGTGATATTCCATTGTACATAAGGACCACAACTTTTTTATCCATTTTTCGGTTTCCTGGGATATTTAAGGTGGAAGGAAGTGGAGGTCCTTGTCAACAGAGCAGCCCTAAACTTTGGGGTGCTTGTGTCTTGCTGATTTTCAATTTTCCCACTTTATCCCCCCATGCGTGGAAGTGCCCTATGCTCTCTAAGCTGTGTTTTTTAGATGTTTCAGGACACACCGTACACTTCTCCAGAGTGGCTGTTGGCAATTTACATCCCGCCCATCAGTGTAGCAAGGCTCCCATTTCTCCATGGCCTGTCCTGCATTTCTGGTTTTGACACTTTTTTCAGCATGGCCCTTTTGACCGATGGGAAGCGAGACTTCTTTGTAGCGCTGATTTGCCTTTCCAGGTTGCTTGGTTGGCCAAAAAGGGCGTATGCGTTTTTTCCTGAATATATTCAGGAAAAAACGCATACGCCCTTTTTGGCCAAGGGCATCATTGTCAACGTTTTGCCGCTTTTCATGTGCTTTAAAGGCGATTCGAATCTACCTCCTGAAATCTGTTTCCTGCAATTCTGCCTTGATTTCAAATCCTCTTCTTTGCCTTGCCTCAATATATTTGTGGACGAGAGTTATCATTTATAACTCTGCAGGTTTGTGAATTGCAGTGCCCTGAAGCTCCATTTTACAAGTCGCTTTTTTGGGAGCCGGCCGCAAAAGCGCCGGATGGCTTCAGGCCCTGTTCTGGTTCAGGGGGGCAGGCTGAGCCTGTGGTTAATTCTTCTTCCTGATGGGAAAATAGAGTGACCTGTGCCTGTCCCAACACCAAGAGCTAGTCTCTCATTGGTTCCCCGTCTTCCCGTTCATCCTCAGGACAAATTGCAACCTGTACGGAACAGGAGGTTAAAGGTGCTGATGCTCCAAGTAGGGAGATTGCTAGTAAAGTGGCTGGAATGGCGAACCCGAGCACAAGGAGATGAGAAATGAGGTGCGTTTTAGAAACCTTTCCCCATCACACGGTGTACCATCTTCTGGGTTTCTCATGCATGTTTTCGATGTAGGAAGATGCCCTTGAACCTGGAGATTTGGGACCCATGCGATGGGTAGCACGCAGTATTACTTTAAAGGGTCTGCGTTTGCTCACCCAACCTCACCAGACCTCTCAGCCCCAAGAGTGTCCACCCTTATGTCTCATCCAGCTGTGGGTCTAGATATGGTCAATCCAGGTTGCATCACAGCCCCTGAACGAATTGTGTAAGAATTTCTCTCTCTTTCCCTGTCTTTGTTTCATGGGTTTTTAAAAGTAATTTATTTTTATAATGGGGTTTAGCTGCTTTTCACGGCTGTGTTTATGCCGCTTTACACCCACTTGACACACTAACAGAGAGATATCAATACATAGGTTTTAAGATTATTACTAGTCAGATATATTCTTGTGCGGTGAATCGGGCGTGTTGAGTCCAGTTCTCTGAGCAAGGAGTAGGTCTTGTCTATTCCATATTGGGTTTATGGAACGGTATCTGAGCTAATTTGAAACTCTTGTTTTATGTATCACCCCACCTCACCTTTCCCGTTAAGCAGCCATAGTGTGTTTTCTGCATGTGTGACTCTGTTCTGTTTTGTAATTCAGTTCAAGTGTAACGGTTTTTACATTCCCTCTATAAGTGACACCTTATGAGAAGTGTCCTTTTCTGTGTGACTTATTTCACTTAGAATCGTCTTACCTAAATCCACTCATCATGCTGCTACTAGCCTTATGACATTGATTTCATGGCTGAGTGATATTCCATTGTACATAAGGACCACAACTTTTTTATCCATTTTTCGCTTTCCTGGGATATTTAAGGTGGAAGGAAGTGGAGGTCCTTGTCAACAGAGCAGCCCTAAACTTTGGGGTGCTTGTGTCTTGCTGATTTTCAATTTTCCCACTTTATCCCCCCATGCGTGGAAGTGCCCTATGCTCTCTAAGCTGTGTTTTTTAGATGTTTCAGGACACACCGTACACTTCTCCAGAGTGGCTGTTGGCAATTTACATCCCGCCCATCAGTGTAGCAAGGCTCCCATTTCTCCATGGCCTGTCCTGCATTTCTGGTTTTGACACTTTTTTCAGCATGGCCCTTTTGACCGATGGGAAGCGAGACTTCTTTGTAGCGCTGATTTGCCTTTCCAGGTTGCTTGGTTGGCCAAAAAGGGCGTATGCGTTTTTTCCTGAATATATTCAGGAAAAAACGCATACGCCCTTTTTGGCCAAGGGCATCATTGTCAACGTTTTGCCGCTTTTCATGTGCTTTAAAGGCGATTCGAATCTACCTCCTGAAATCTGTTTCCTGCAATTCTGCCTTGATTTCAAATCCTCTTCTTTGCCTTCCCTCAATATATTTGTGGACGAGAGTTATCATTTATAACTCTGCAGGTTTGTGAATTGCAGTGCCCTGAAGCTCCATTTTACAAGTCGGTTTTTTGGGAGCCGGCCGCAAAAGCGCCGGATGGCTTCAGGCCCTGTTCTGGTTCCGGGGGGCAGGCTGAGCCTGTGGTTAATTCTTCTTCCTGATGGGAAAATAGAGTGACCTGTGCCTGTCCCAACACCAAGAGCTAGTCTCTCATTGGTTCCCCGTCTTCCCGTTCATCCTCAGGACAAATTGCAACCTGTACGGAACAGGAGGTTAAAGGTGCTGATGCTCCAAGTAGGGAGATTGCTAGTAAAGTGGCTGGAATGGCGAACCCGAGCACAAGGAGATGAGAAATGAGGTGCGTTTTAGAAACCTTTCCCCATCACACGGTGTACCATCTTCTGGGTTTCTCATGCATGTTTTCGATGTAGGAAGATGCCCTTGAACCTGGAGATTTGGGACCCATGCGATGGGTAGCACGCAGTATTACTTTAAAGGGTCTGCGTTTGCTCACCCAACCTCACCAGACCTCTCAGCCCCAAGAGTGTCCACCCTTATGTCTCATCCAGCTGTGGGTCTAGATATGGTCAATCCAGGTTGCATCACAGCCCCTGAACGAATTGTGTAAGAATTTCTCTCTCTTTCCCTGTCTCTGTTTCATGGGTTTTTAAAAGTAATTTATTTTTATAATGGGGTTTAGCTGCTTTTCACGGCTGTGTTTATGCCGCTTTACACCCACTTGACACACTAACAGAGAGATATCAATACATAGGTTTTAAGATTATTACTAGTCAGATATATTCTTGTGCGGTGAATCGGGCGTGTTGAGTCCAGTTCTCTGAGCAAGGAGTAGGTCTTGTCTATTCCATATTGGGTTTATGGAACGGTATCTGAGCTAATTTGAAACTCTTGTTTTATGTATCACCCCACCTCACCTTTCCCGTTAAGCAGCCATAGTGTGTTTTCTGCATGTGTGACTCTGTTCTGTTTTGTAATTCAGTTCAAGTGTAACGGTTTTTACATTCCCTCTATAAGTGACACCTTATGAGAAGTGTCCTTTTCTGTGTGACTTATTTCACTTAGAATCGTCTTACCTAAATCCACTCATCATGCTGCTACTAGCCTTATGACATTGATTTCATGGCTGAGTGATATTCCATTGTACATAAGGACCACAACTTTTTTATCCATTTTTCGCTTTCCTGGGATATTTAAGGTGGAAGGAAGTGGAGGTCCTTGTCAACAGAGCAGCCCTAAACTTTGGGGTGCTTGTGTCTTGCTGATTTTCAATTTTCCCACTTTATCCCCCCATGCGTGGAAGTGCCCTATGCTCTCTAAGCTGTGTTTTTTAGATGTTTCAGGACACACCGTACACTTCTCCAGAGTGGCTGTTGGCAATTTACATCCCGCCCATCAGTGTAGCAAGGCTCCCATTTCTCCATGGCCTGTCCTGCATTTCTGGTTTTGACACTTTTTTCAGCATGGCCCTTTTGACCGATGGGAAGCGAGACTTCTTTGTAGCGCTGATTTGCCTTTCCAGGTTGCTTGGTTGGCCAAAAAGGGCGTATGCGTTTTTTCCTGAATATATTCAGGAAAAAACGCATACGCCCTTTTTGGCCAAGGGCATCATTGTCAACGTTTTGCCGCTTTTCATGTGCTTTAAAGGCGATTCGAATCTACCTCCTGAAATCTGTTTCCTGCAATTCTGCCTTGATTTCAAATCCTCTTCTTTGCCTTCCCTCAATATATTTGTGGACGAGAGTTATCATTTATAACTCTGCAGGTTTGTGAATTGCAGTGCCCTGAAGCTCCATTTTACAAGTCGGTTTTTTGGGAGCCGGCCGCAAAAGCGCCGGATGGCTTCAGGCCCTGTTCTGGTTCCGGGGGGCAGGCTGAGCCTGTGGTTAATTCTTCTTCCTGATGGGAAAATAGAGTGACCTGTGCCTGTCCCAACACCAAGAGCTAGTCTCTCATTGGTTCCCCGTCTTCCCGTTCATCCTCAGGACAAATTGCAACCTGTACGGAACAGGAGGTTAAAGGTGCTGATGCTCCAAGTAGGGAGATTGCTAGTAAAGTGGCTGGAATGGCGAACCCGAGCACAAGGAGATGAGAAATGAGGTGCGTTTTAGAAACCTTTCCCCATCACACGGTGTACCATCTTCTGGGTTTCTCATGCATGTTTTCGATGTAGGAAGATGCCCTTGAACCTGGAGATTTGGGACCCATGCGATGGGTAGCACGCAGTATTACTTTAAAGGGTCTGCGTTTGCTCACCCAACCTCACCAGACCTCTCAGCCCCAAGAGTGTCCACCCTTATGTCTCATCCAGCTGTGGGTCTAGATATGGTCAATCCAGGTTGCATCACAGCCCCTGAACGAATTGTGTAAGAATTTCTCTCTCTTTCCCTGTCTTTGTTTCATGGGTTTTTAAAAGTAATTTATTTTTATAATGGGGTTTAGCTGCTTTTCACGGCTGTGTTTATGCCGCTTTACACCCACTTGACACACTAACAGAGAGATATCAATACATAGGTTTTAAGATTATTACTAGTCAGATATATTCTTGTGCGGTGAATCGGGCGTGTTGAGTCCAGTTCTCTGAGCAAGGAGTAGGTCTTGTCTATTCCATATTGGGTTTATGGAACGGTATCTGAGCTAATTTGAAACTCTTGTTTTATGTATCACCCCACCTCACCTTTCCCGTTAAGCAGCCATAGTGTGTTTTCTGCATGTGTGACTCTGTTCTGTTTTGTAATTCAGTTCAAGTGTAACGGTTTTTACATTCCCTCTATAAGTGACACCTTATGAGAAGTGTCCTTTTCTGTGTGACTTATTTCACTTAGAATCGTCTTACCTAAATCCACTCATCATGCTGCTACTAGCCTTATGACATTGATTTCATGGCTGAGTGATATTCCATTGTACATAAGGACCACAACTTTTTTATCCATTTTTCGCTTTCCTGGGATATTTAAGGTGGAAGGAAGTGGAGGTCCTTGTCAACAGAGCAGCCCTAAACTTTGGGGTGCTTGTGTCTTGCTGATTTTCAATTTTCCCACTTTATCCCCCCATGCGTGGAAGTGCCCTATGCTCTCTAAGCTGTGTTTTTTAGATGTTTCAGGACACACCGTACACTTCTCCAGAGTGGCTGTTGGCAATTTACATCCCGCCCATCAGTGTAGCAAGGCTCCCATTTCTCCATGGCCTGTCCTGCATTTCTGGTTTTGACACTTTTTTCAGCATGGCCCTTTTGACCGATGGGAAGCGAGACTTCTTTGTAGCGCTGATTTGCCTTTCCAGGTTGCTTGGTTGGCCAAAAAGGGCGTATGCGTTTTTTCCTGAATATATTCAGGAAAAAACGCATACGCCCTTTTTGGCCAAGGGCATCATTGTCAACGTTTTGCCGCTTTTCATGTGCTTTAAAGGCGATTCGAATCTACCTCCTGAAATCTGTTTCCTGCAATTCTGCCTTGATTTCAAATCCTCTTCTTTGCCTTCCCTCAATATATTTGTGGACGAGAGTTATCATTTATAACTCTGCAGGTTTGTGAATTGCAGTGCCCTGAAGCTCCATTTTACAAGTCGCTTTTTTGGGAGCCGGCCGCAAAAGCGCCGGATGGCTTCAGGCCCTGTTCTGGTTCCGGGGGGCAGGCTGAGCCTGTGGTTAATTCTTCTTCCTGATGGGAAAATAGAGTGACCTGTGCCTGTCCCAACACCAAGAGCTAGTCTCTCATTGGTTCCCCGTCTTCCCGTTCATCCTCAGGACAAATTGCAACCTGTACGGAACAGGAGGTTAAAGGTGCTGATGCTCCAAGTAGGGAGATTGCTAGTAAAGTGGCTGGAATGGCGAACCCGAGCACAAGGAGATGAGAAATGAGGTGCGTTTTAGAAACCTTTCCCCATCACACGGTGTACCATCTTCTGGGTTTCTCATGCATGTTTTCGATGTAGGAAGATGCCCTTGAACCTGGAGATTTGGGACCCATGCGATGGGTAGCACGCAGTATTACTTTAAAGGGTCTGCGTTTGCTCACCCAACCTCACCAGACCTCTCAGCCCCAAGAGTGTCCACCCTTATGTCTCATCCAGCTGTGGGTCTAGATATGGTCAATCCAGGTTGCATCACAGCCCCTGAACGAATTGTGTAAGAATTTCTCTCTCTTTCCCTGTCTCTGTTTCATGGGTTTTTAAAAGTAATTTATTTTTATAATGGGGTTTAGCTGCTTTTCACGGCTGTGTTTATGCCGCTTTACACCCACTTGACACACTAACAGAGAGATATCAATACATAGGTTTTAAGATTATTACTAGTCAGATATATTCTTGTGCGGTGAATCGGGCGTGTTGAGTCCAGTTCTCTGAGCAAGGAGTAGGTCTTGTCTATTCCATATTGGGTTTATGGAACGGTATCTGAGCTAATTTGAAACTCTTGTTTTATGTATCACCCCACCTCACCTTTCCCGTTAAGCAGCCATAGTGTGTTTTCTGCATGTGTGACTCTGTTCTGTTTTGTAATTCAGTTCAAGTGTAACGGTTTTTACATTCCCTCTATAAGTGACACCTTATGAGAAGTGTCCTTTTCTGTGTGACTTATTTCACTTAGAATCGTCTTACCTAAATCCACTCATCATGCTGCTACTAGCCTTATGACATTGATTTCATGGCTGAGTGATATTCCATTGTACATAAGGACCACAACTTTTTTATCCATTTTTCGCTTTCCTGGGATATTTAAGGTGGAAGGAAGTGGAGGTCCTTGTCAACAGAGCAGCCCTAAACTTTGGGGTGCTTGTGTCTTGCTGATTTTCAATTTTCCCACTTTATCCCCCCATGCGTGGAAGTGCCCTATGCTCTCTAAGCTGTGTTTTTTAGATGTTTCAGGACACACCGTACACTTCTCCAGAGTGGCTGTTGGCAATTTACATCCCGCCCATCAGTGTAGCAAGGCTCCCATTTCTCCATGGCCTGTCCTGCATTTCTGGTTTTGACACTTTTTTCAGCATGGCCCTTTTGACCGATGGGAAGCGAGACTTCTTTGTAGCGCTGATTTGCCTTTCCAGGTTGCTTGGTTGGCCAAAAAGGGCGTATGCGTTTTTTCCTGAATATATTCAGGAAAAAACGCATACGCCCTTTTTGGCCAAGGGCATCATTGTCAACGTTTTGCCGCTTTTCATGTGCTTTAAAGGCGATTCGAATCTACCTCCTGAAATCTGTTTCCTGCAATTCTGCCTTGATTTCAAATCCTCTTCTTTGCCTTCCCTCAATATATTTGTGGACGAGAGTTATCATTTATAACTCTGCAGGTTTGTGAATTGCAGTGCCCTGAAGCTCCATTTTACAAGTCGGTTTTTTGGGAGCCGGCCGCAAAAGCGCCGGATGGCTTCAGGCCCTGTTCTGGTTCCGGGGGGCAGGCTGAGCCTGTGGTTAATTCTTCTTCCTGATGGGAAAATAGAGTGACCTGTGCCTGTCCCAACACCAAGAGCTAGTCTCTCATTGGTTCCCCGTCTTCCCGTTCATCCTCAGGACAAATTGCAACCTGTACGGAACAGGAGGTTAAAGGTGCTGATGCTCCAAGTAGGGAGATTGCTAGTAAAGTGGCTGGAATGGCGAACCCGAGCACAAGGAGATGAGAAATGAGGTGCGTTTTAGAAACCTTTCCCCATCACACGGTGTACCATCTTCTGGGTTTCTCATGCATGTTTTCGATGTAGGAAGATGCCCTTGAACCTGGAGATTTGGGACCCATGCGATGGGTAGCACGCAGTATTACTTTAAAGGGTCTGCGTTTGCTCACCCAACCTCACCAGACCTCTCAGCCCCAAGAGTGTCCACCCTTATGTCTCATCCAGCTGTGGGTCTAGATATGGTCAATCCAGGTTGCATCACAGCCCCTGAACGAATTGTGTAAGAATTTCTCTCTCTTTCCCTGTCTTTGTTTCATGGGTTTTTAAAAGTAATTTATTTTTATAATGGGGTTTAGCTGCTTTTCACGGCTGTGTTTATGCCGCTTTACACCCACTTGACACACTAACAGAGAGATATCAATACATAGGTTTTAAGATTATTACTAGTCAGATATATTCTTGTGCGGTGAATCGGGCGTGTTGAGTCCAGTTCTCTGAGCAAGGAGTAGGTCTTGTCTATTCCATATTGGGTTTATGGAACGGTATCTGAGCTAATTTGAAACTCTTGTTTTATGTATCACCCCACCTCACCTTTCCCGTTAAGCAGCCATAGTGTGTTTTCTGCATGTGTGACTCTGTTCTGTTTTGTAATTCAGTTCAAGTGTAACGGTTTTTACATTCCCTCTATAAGTGACACCTTATGAGAAGTGTCCTTTTCTGTGTGACTTATTTCACTTAGAATCGTCTTACCTAAATCCACTCATCATGCTGCTACTAGCCTTATGACATTGATTTCATGGCTGAGTGATATTCCATTGTACATAAGGACCACAACTTTTTTATCCATTTTTCGCTTTCCTGGGATATTTAAGGTGGAAGGAAGTGGAGGTCCTTGTCAACAGAGCAGCCCTAAACTTTGGGGTGCTTGTGTCTTGCTGATTTTCAATTTTCCCACTTTATCCCCCCATGCGTGGAAGTGCCCTATGCTCTCTAAGCTGTGTTTTTTAGATGTTTCAGGACACACCGTACACTTCTCCAGAGTGGCTGTTGGCAATTTACATCCCGCCCATCAGTGTAGCAAGGCTCCCATTTCTCCATGGCCTGTCCTGCATTTCTGGTTTTGACACTTTTTTCAGCATGGCCCTTTTGACCGATGGGAAGCGAGACTTCTTTGTAGCGCTGATTTGCCTTTCCAGGTTGCTTGGTTGGCCAAAAAGGGCGTATGCGTTTTTTCCTGAATATATTCAGGAAAAAACGCATACGCCCTTTTTGGCCAAGGGCATCATTGTCAACGTTTTGCCGCTTTTCATGTGCTTTAAAGGCGATTCGAATCTACCTCCTGAAATCTGTTTCCTGCAATTCTGCCTTGATTTCAAATCCTCTTCTTTGCCTTCCCTCAATATATTTGTGGACGAGAGTTATCATTTATAACTCTGCAGGTTTGTGAATTGCAGTGCCCTGAAGCTCCATTTTACAAGTCGCTTTTTTGGGAGCCGGCCGCAAAAGCGCCGGATGGCTTCAGGCCCTGTTCTGGTTCAGGGGGGCAGGCTGAGCCTGTGGTTAATTCTTCTTCCTGATGGGAAAATAGAGTGACCTGTGCCTGTCCCAACACCAAGAGCTAGTCTCTCATTGGTTCCCCGTCTTCCCGTTCATCCTCAGGACAAATTGCAACCTGTACGGAACAGGAGGTTAAAGGTGCTGATGCTCCAAGTAGGGAGATTGCTAGTAAAGTGGCTGGAATGGCGAACCCGAGCACAAGGAGATGAGAAATGAGGTGCGTTTTAGAAACCTTTCCCCATCACACGGTGTACCATCTTCTGGGTTTCTCATGCATGTTTTCGATGTAGGAAGATGCCCTTGAACCTGGAGATTTGGGACCCATGCGATGGGTAGCACGCAGTATTACTTTAAAGGGTCTGCGTTTGCTCACCCAACCTCACCAGACCTCTCAGCCCCAAGAGTGTCCACCCTTATGTCTCATCCAGCTGTGGGTCTAGATATGGTCAATCCAGGTTGCATCACAGCCCCTGAACGAATTGTGTAAGAATTTCTCTCTCTTTCCCTGTCTCTGTTTCATGGGTTTTTAAAAGTAATTTATTTTTATAATGGGGTTTAGCTGCTTTTCACGGCTGTGTTTATGCCGCTTTACACCCACTTGACACACTAACAGAGAGATATCAATACATAGGTTTTAAGATTATTACTAGTCAGATATATTCTTGTGCGGTGAATCGGGCGTGTTGAGTCCAGTTCTCTGAGCAAGGAGTAGGTCTTGTCTATTCCATATTGGGTTTATGGAACGGTATCTGAGCTAATTTGAAACTCTTGTTTTATGTATCACCCCACCTCACCTTTCCCGTTAAGCAGCCATAGTGTGTTTTCTGCATGTGTGACTCTGTTCTGTTTTGTAATTCAGTTCAAGTGTAACGGTTTTTACATTCCCTCTATAAGTGACACCTTATGAGAAGTGTCCTTTTCTGTGTGACTTATTTCACTTAGAATCGTCTTACCTAAATCCACTCATCATGCTGCTACTAGCCTTATGACATTGATTTCATGGCTGAGTGATATTCCATTGTACATAAGGACCACAACTTTTTTATCCATTTTTCGCTTTCCTGGGATATTTAAGGTGGAAGGAAGTGGAGGTCCTTGTCAACAGAGCAGCCCTAAACTTTGGGGTGCTTGTGTCTTGCTGATTTTCAATTTTCCCACTTTATCCCCCCATGCGTGGAAGTGCCCTATGCTCTCTAAGCTGTGTTTTTTAGATGTTTCAGGACACACCGTACACTTCTCCAGAGTGGCTGTTGGCAATTTACATCCCGCCCATCAGTGTAGCAAGGCTCCCATTTCTCCATGGCCTGTCCTGCATTTCTGGTTTTGACACTTTTTTCAGCATGGCCCTTTTGACCGATGGGAAGCGAGACTTCTTTGTAGCGCTGATTTGCCTTTCCAGGTTGCTTGGTTGGCCAAAAAGGGCGTATGCGTTTTTTCCTGAATATATTCAGGAAAAAACGCATACGCCCTTTTTGGCCAAGGGCATCATTGTCAACGTTTTGCCGCTTTTCATGTGCTTTAAAGGCGATTCGAATCTACCTCCTGAAATCTGTTTCCTGCAATTCTGCCTTGATTTCAAATCCTCTTCTTTGCCTTCCCTCAATATATTTGTGGACGAGAGTTATCATTTATAACTCTGCAGGTTTGTGAATTGCAGTGCCCTGAAGCTCCATTTTACAAGTCGGTTTTTTGGGAGCCGGCCGCAAAAGCGCCGGATGGCTTCAGGCCCTGTTCTGGTTCCGGGGGGCAGGCTGAGCCTGTGGTTAATTCTTCTTCCTGATGGGAAAATAGAGTGACCTGTGCCTGTCCCAACACCAAGAGCTAGTCTCTCATTGGTTCCCCGTCTTCCCGTTCATCCTCAGGACAAATTGCAACCTGTACGGAACAGGAGGTTAAAGGTGCTGATGCTCCAAGTAGGGAGATTGCTAGTAAAGTGGCTGGAATGGCGAACCCGAGCACAAGGAGATGAGAAATGAGGTGCGTTTTAGAAACCTTTCCCCATCACACGGTGTACCATCTTCTGGGTTTCTCATGCATGTTTTCGATGTAGGAAGATGCCCTTGAACCTGGAGATTTGGGACCCATGCGATGGGTAGCACGCAGTATTACTTTAAAGGGTCTGCGTTTGCTCACCCAACCTCACCAGACCTCTCAGCCCCAAGAGTGTCCACCCTTATGTCTCATCCAGCTGTGGGTCTAGATATGGTCAATCCAGGTTGCATCACAGCCCCTGAACGAATTGTGTAAGAATTTCTCTCTCTTTCCCTGTCTTTGTTTCATGGGTTTTTAAAAGTAATTTATTTTTATAATGGGGTTTAGCTGCTTTTCACGGCTGTGTTTATGCCGCTTTACACCCACTTGACACACTAACAGAGAGATATCAATACATAGGTTTTAAGATTATTACTAGTCAGATATATTCTTGTGCGGTGAATCGGGCGTGTTGAGTCCAGTTCTCTGAGCAAGGAGTAGGTCTTGTCTATTCCATATTGGGTTTATGGAACGGTATCTGAGCTAATTTGAAACTCTTGTTTTATGTATCACCCCACCTCACCTTTCCCGTTAAGCAGCCATAGTGTGTTTTCTGCATGTGTGACTCTGTTCTGTTTTGTAATTCAGTTCAAGTGTAACGGTTTTTACATTCCCTCTATAAGTGACACCTTATGAGAAGTGTCCTTTTCTGTGTGACTTATTTCACTTAGAATCGTCTTACCTAAATCCACTCATCATGCTGCTACTAGCCTTATGACATTGATTTCATGGCTGAGTGATATTCCATTGTACATAAGGACCACAACTTTTTTATCCATTTTTCGCTTTCCTGGGATATTTAAGGTGGAAGGAAGTGGAGGTCCTTGTCAACAGAGCAGCCCTAAACTTTGGGGTGCTTGTGTCTTGCTGATTTTCAATTTTCCCACTTTATCCCCCCATGCGTGGAAGTGCCCTATGCTCTCTAAGCTGTGTTTTTTAGATGTTTCAGGACACACCGTACACTTCTCCAGAGTGGCTGTTGGCAATTTACATCCCGCCCATCAGTGTAGCAAGGCTCCCATTTCTCCATGGCCTGTCCTGCATTTCTGGTTTTGACACTTTTTTCAGCATGGCCCTTTTGACCGATGGGAAGCGAGACTTCTTTGTAGCGCTGATTTGCCTTTCCAGGTTGCTTGGTTGGCCAAAAAGGGCGTATGCGTTTTTTCCTGAATATATTCAGGAAAAAACGCATACGCCCTTTTTGGCCAAGGGCATCATTGTCAACGTTTTGCCGCTTTTCATGTGCTTTAAAGGCGATTCGAATCTACCTCCTGAAATCTGTTTCCTGCAATTCTGCCTTGATTTCAAATCCTCTTCTTTGCCTTCCCTCAATATATTTGTGGACGAGAGTTATCATTTATAACTCTGCAGGTTTGTGAATTGCAGTGCCCTGAAGCTCCATTTTACAAGTCGGTTTTTTGGGAGCCGGCCGCAAAAGCGCCGGATGGCTTCAGGCCCTGTTCTGGTTCAGGGGGGCAGGCTGAGCCTGTGGTTAATTCTTCTTCCTGATGGGAAAATAGAGTGACCTGTGCCTGTCCCAACACCAAGAGCTAGTCTCTCATTGGTTCCCCGTCTTCCCGTTCATCCTCAGGACAAATTGCAACCTGTACGGAACAGGAGGTTAAAGGTGCTGATGCTCCAAGTAGGGAGATTGCTAGTAAAGTGGCTGGAATGGCGAACCCGAGCACAAGGAGATGAGAAATGAGGTGCGTTTTAGAAACCTTTCCCCATCACACGGTGTACCATCTTCTGGGTTTCTCATGCATGTTTTCGATGTAGGAAGATGCCCTTGAACCTGGAGATTTGGGACCCATGCGATGGGTAGCACGCAGTATTACTTTAAAGGGTCTGCGTTTGCTCACCCAACCTCACCAGACCTCTCAGCCCCAAGAGTGTCCACCCTTATGTCTCATCCAGCTGTGGGTCTAGATATGGTCAATCCAGGTTGCATCACAGCCCCTGAACGAATTGTGTAAGAATTTCTCTCTCTTTCCCTGTCTTTGTTTCATGGGTTTTTAAAAGTAATTTATTTTTATAATGGGGTTTAGCTGCTTTTCACGGCTGTGTTTATGCCGCTTTACACCCACTTGACACACTAACAGAGAGATATCAATACATAGGTTTTAAGATTATTACTAGTCAGATATATTCTTGTGCGGTGAATCGGGCGTGTTGAGTCCAGTTCTCTGAGCAAGGAGTAGGTCTTGTCTATTCCATATTGGGTTTATGGAACGGTATCTGAGCTAATTTGAAACTCTTGTTTTATGTATCACCCCACCTCACCTTTCCCGTTAAGCAGCCATAGTGTGTTTTCTGCATGTGTGACTCTGTTCTGTTTTGTAATTCAGTTCAAGTGTAACGGTTTCTACATTCCCTCTATAAGTGACACCTTATGAGAAGTGTCCTTTTCTGTGTGACTTATTTCACTTAGAATCGTCTTACCTAAATCCACTCATCATGCTGCTACTAGCCTTATGACATTGATTTCATGGCTGAGTGATATTCCATTGTACATAAGGACCACAACTTTTTTATCCATTTTTCGGTTTCCTGGGATATTTAAGGTGGAAGGAAGTGGAGGTCCTTGTCAACAGAGCAGCCCTAAACTTTGGGGTGCTTGTGTCTTGCTGATTTTCAATTTTCCCACTTTATCCCCCCATGCGTGGAAGTGCCCTATGCTCTCTAAGCTGTGTTTTTTAGATGTTTCAGGACACACCGTACACTTCTCCAGAGTGGCTGTTGGCAATTTACATCCCGCCCATCAGTGTAGCAAGGCTCCCATTTCTCCATGGCCTGTCCTGCATTTCTGGTTTTGACACTTTTTTCAGCATGGCCCTTTTGACCGATGGGAAGCGAGACTTCTTTGTAGCGCTGATTTGCCTTTCCAGGTTGCTTGGTTGGCCAAAAAGGGCGTATGCGTTTTTTCCTGAATATATTCAGGAAAAAACGCATACGCCCTTTTTGGCCAAGGGCATCATTGTCAACGTTTTGCCGCTTTTCATGTGCTTTAAAGGCGATTCGAATCTACCTCCTGAAATCTGTTTCCTGCAATTCTGCCTTGATTTCAAATCCTCTTCTTTGCCTTGCCTCAATATATTTGTGGACGAGAGTTATCATTTATAACTCTGCAGGTTTGTGAATTGCAGTGCCCTGAAGCTCCATTTTACAAGTCGCTTTTTTGGGAGCCGGCCGCAAAAGCGCCGGATGGCTTCAGGCCCTGTTCTGGTTCAGGGGGGCAGGCTGAGCCTGTGGTTAATTCTTCTTCCTGATGGGAAAATAGAGTGACCTGTGCCTGTCCCAACACCAAGAGCTAGTCTCTCATTGGTTCCCCGTCTTCCCGTTCATCCTCAGGACAAATTGCAACCTGTACGGAACAGGAGGTTAAAGGTGCTGATGCTCCAAGTAGGGAGATTGCTAGTAAAGTGGCTGGAATGGCGAACCCGAGCACAAGGAGATGAGAAATGAGGTGCGTTTTAGAAACCTTTCCCCATCACACGGTGTACCATCTTCTGGGTTTCTCATGCATGTTTTCGATGTAGGAAGATGCCCTTGAACCTGGAGATTTGGGACCCATGCGATGGGTAGCACGCAGTATTACTTTAAAGGGTCTGCGTTTGCTCACCCAACCTCACCAGACCTCTCAGCCCCAAGAGTGTCCACCCTTATGTCTCATCCAGCTGTGGGTCTAGATATGGTCAATCCAGGTTGCATCACAGCCCCTGAACGAATTGTGTAAGAATTTCTCTCTCTTTCCCTGTCTTTGTTTCATGGGTTTTTAAAAGTAATTTATTTTTATAATGGGGTTTAGCTGCTTTTCACGGCTGTGTTTATGCCGCTTTACACCCACTTGACACACTAACAGAGAGATATCAATACATAGGTTTTAAGATTATTACTAGTCAGATATATTCTTGTGCGGTGAATCGGGCGTGTTGAGTCCAGTTCTCTGAGCAAGGAGTAGGTCTTGTCTATTCCATATTGGGTTTATGGAACGGTATCTGAGCTAATTTGAAACTCTTGTTTTATGTATCACCCCACCTCACCTTTCCCGTTAAGCAGCCATAGTGTGTTTTCTGCATGTGTGACTCTGTTCTGTTTTGTAATTCAGTTCAAGTGTAACGGTTTCTACATTCCCTCTATAAGTGACACCTTATGAGAAGTGTCCTTTTCTGTGTGACTTATTTCACTTAGAATCGTCTTACCTAAATCCACTCATCATGCTGCTACTAGCCTTATGACATTGATTTCATGGCTGAGTGATATTCCATTGTACATAAGGACCACAACTTTTTTATCCATTTTTCGGTTTCCTGGGATATTTAAGGTGGAAGGAAGTGGAGGTCCTTGTCAACAGAGCAGCCCTAAACTTTGGGGTGCTTGTGTCTTGCTGATTTTCAATTTTCCCACTTTATCCCCCCATGCGTGGAAGTGCCCTATGCTCTCTAAGCTGTGTTTTTTAGATGTTTCAGGACACACCGTACACTTCTCCAGAGTGGCTGTTGGCAATTTACATCCCGCCCATCAGTGTAGCAAGGCTCCCATTTCTCCATGGCCTGTCCTGCATTTCTGGTTTTGACACTTTTTTCAGCATGGCCCTTTTGACCGATGGGAAGCGAGACTTCTTTGTAGCGCTGATTTGCCTTTCCAGGTTGCTTGGTTGGCCAAAAAGGGCGTATGCGTTTTTTCCTGAATATATTCAGGAAAAAACGCATACGCCCTTTTTGGCCAAGGGCATCATTGTCAACGTTTTGCCGCTTTTCATGTGCTTTAAAGGCGATTCGAATCTACCTCCTGAAATCTGTTTCCTGCAATTCTGCCTTGATTTCAAATCCTCTTCTTTGCCTTGCCTCAATATATTTGTGGACGAGAGTTATCATTTATAACTCTGCAGGTTTGTGAATTGCAGTGCCCTGAAGCTCCATTTTACAAGTCGCTTTTTTGGGAGCCGGCCGCAAAAGCGCCGGATGGCTTCAGGCCCTGTTCTGGTTCAGGGGGGCAGGCTGAGCCTGTGGTTAATTCTTCTTCCTGATGGGAAAATAGAGTGACCTGTGCCTGTCCCAACACCAAGAGCTAGTCTCTCATTGGTTCCCCGTCTTCCCGTTCATCCTCAGGACAAATTGCAACCTGTACGGAACAGGAGGTTAAAGGTGCTGATGCTCCAAGTAGGGAGATTGCTAGTAAAGTGGCTGGAATGGCGAACCCGAGCACAAGGAGATGAGAAATGAGGTGCGTTTTAGAAACCTTTCCCCATCACACGGTGTACCATCTTCTGGGTTTCTCATGCATGTTTTCGATGTAGGAAGATGCCCTTGAACCTGGAGATTTGGGACCCATGCGATGGGTAGCACGCAGTATTACTTTAAAGGGTCTGCGTTTGCTCACCCAACCTCACCAGACCTCTCAGCCCCAAGAGTGTCCACCCTTATGTCTCATCCAGCTGTGGGTCTAGATATGGTCAATCCAGGTTGCATCACAGCCCCTGAACGAATTGTGTAAGAATTTCTCTCTCTTTCCCTGTCTTTGTTTCATGGGTTTTTAAAAGTAATTTATTTTTATAATGGGGTTTAGCTGCTTTTCACGGCTGTGTTTATGCCGCTTTACACCCACTTGACACACTAACAGAGAGATATCAATACATAGGTTTTAAGATTATTACTAGTCAGATATATTCTTGTGCGGTGAATCGGGCGTGTTGAGTCCAGTTCTCTGAGCAAGGAGTAGGTCTTGTCTATTCCATATTGGGTTTATGGAACGGTATCTGAGCTAATTTGAAACTCTTGTTTTATGTATCACCCCACCTCACCTTTCCCGTTAAGCAGCCATAGTGTGTTTTCTGCATGTGTGACTCTGTTCTGTTTTGTAATTCAGTTCAAGTGTAACGGTTTTTACATTCCCTCTATAAGTGACACCTTATGAGAAGTGTCCTTTTCTGTGTGACTTATTTCACTTAGAATCGTCTTACCTAAATCCACTCATCATGCTGCTACTAGCCTTATGACATTGATTTCATGGCTGAGTGATATTCCATTGTACATAAGGACCACAACTTTTTTATCCATTTTTCGCTTTCCTGGGATATTTAAGGTGGAAGGAAGTGGAGGTCCTTGTCAACAGAGCAGCCCTAAACTTTGGGGTGCTTGTGTCTTGCTGATTTTCAATTTTCCCACTTTATCCCCCCATGCGTGGAAGTGCCCTATGCTCTCTAAGCTGTGTTTTTTAGATGTTTCAGGACACACCGTACACTTCTCCAGAGTGGCTGTTGGCAATTTACATCCCGCCCATCAGTGTAGCAAGGCTCCCATTTCTCCATGGCCTGTCCTGCATTTCTGGTTTTGACACTTTTTTCAGCATGGCCCTTTTGACCGATGGGAAGCGAGACTTCTTTGTAGCGCTGATTTGCCTTTCCAGGTTGCTTGGTTGGCCAAAAAGGGCGTATGCGTTTTTTCCTGAATATATTCAGGAAAAAACGCATACGCCCTTTTTGGCCAAGGGCATCATTGTCAACGTTTTGCCGCTTTTCATGTGCTTTAAAGGCGATTCGAATCTACCTCCTGAAATCTGTTTCCTGCAATTCTGCCTTGATTTCAAATCCTCTTCTTTGCCTTCCCTCAATATATTTGTGGACGAGAGTTATCATTTATAACTCTGCAGGTTTGTGAATTGCAGTGCCCTGAAGCTCCATTTTACAAGTCGGTTTTTTGGGAGCCGGCCGCAAAAGCGCCGGATGGCTTCAGGCCCTGTTCTGGTTCCGGGGGGCAGGCTGAGCCTGTGGTTAATTCTTCTTCCTGATGGGAAAATAGAGTGACCTGTGCCTGTCCCAACACCAAGAGCTAGTCTCTCATTGGTTCCCCGTCTTCCCGTTCATCCTCAGGACAAATTGCAACCTGTACGGAACAGGAGGTTAAAGGTGCTGATGCTCCAAGTAGGGAGATTGCTAGTAAAGTGGCTGGAATGGCGAACCCGAGCACAAGGAGATGAGAAATGAGGTGCGTTTTAGAAGCCTTTCCCCATCACACGGTGTACCATCTTCTGGGTTTCTCATGCATGTTTTCGATGTAGGAAGATGCCCTTGAACCTGGAGATTTGGGACCCATGCGATGGGTAGCACGCAGTATTACTTTAAAGGGTCTGCGTTTGCTCACCCAACCTCACCAGACCTCTCAGCCCCAAGAGTGTCCACCCTTATGTCTCATCCAGCTGTGGGTCTAGATATGGTCAATCCAGGTTGCATCACAGCCCCTGAACGAATTGTGTAAGAATTTCTCTCTCTTTCCCTGTCTTTGTTTCATGGGTTTTTAAAAGTAATTTATTTTTATAATGGGGTTTAGCTGCTTTTCACGGCTGTGTTTATGCCGCTTTACACCCACTTGACACACTAACAGAGAGATATCAATACATAGGTTTTAAGATTATTACTAGTCAGATATATTCTTGTGCGGTGAATCGGGCGTGTTGAGTCCAGTTCTCTGAGCAAGGAGTAGGTCTTGTCTATTCCATATTGGGTTTATGGAACGGTATCTGAGCTAATTTGAAACTCTTGTTTTATGTATCACCCCACCTCACCTTTCCCGTTAAGCAGCCATAGTGTGTTTTCTGCATGTGTGACTCTGTTCTGTTTTGTAATTCAGTTCAAGTGTAACGGTTTTTACATTCCCTCTATAAGTGACACCTTATGAGAAGTGTCCTTTTCTGTGTGACTTATTTCACTTAGAATCGTCTTACCTAAATCCACTCATCATGCTGCTACTAGCCTTATGACATTGATTTCATGGCTGAGTGATATTCCATTGTACATAAGGACCACAACTTTTTTATCCATTTTTCGCTTTCCTGGGATATTTAAGGTGGAAGGAAGTGGAGGTCCTTGTCAACAGAGCAGCCCTAAACTTTGGGGTGCTTGTGTCTTGCTGATTTTCAATTTTCCCACTTTATCCCCCCATGCGTGGAAGTGCCCTATGCTCTCTAAGCTGTGTTTTTTAGATGTTTCAGGACACACCGTACACTTCTCCAGAGTGGCTGTTGGCAATTTACATCCCGCCCATCAGTGTAGCAAGGCTCCCATTTCTCCATGGCCTGTCCTGCATTTCTGGTTTTGACACTTTTTTCAGCATGGCCCTTTTGACCGATGGGAAGCGAGACTTCTTTGTAGCGCTGATTTGCCTTTCCAGGTTGCTTGGTTGGCCAAAAAGGGCGTATGCGTTTTTTCCTGAATATATTCAGGAAAAAACGCATACGCCCTTTTTGGCCAAGGGCATCATTGTCAACGTTTTGCCGCTTTTCATGTGCTTTAAAGGCGATTCGAATCTACCTCCTGAAATCTGTTTCCTGCAATTCTGCCTTGATTTCAAATCCTCTTCTTTGCCTTCCCTCAATATATTTGTGGACGAGAGTTATCATTTATAACTCTGCAGGTTTGTGAATTGCAGTGCCCTGAAGCTCCATTTTACAAGTCGGTTTTTTGGGAGCCGGCCGCAAAAGCGCCGGATGGCTTCAGGCCCTGTTCTGGTTCAGGGGGGCAGGCTGAGCCTGTGGTTAATTCTTCTTCCTGATGGGAAAATAGAGTGACCTGTGCCTGTCCCAACACCAAGAGCTAGTCTCTCATTGGTTCCCCGTCTTCCCGTTCATCCTCAGGACAAATTGCAACCTGTACGGAACAGGAGGTTAAAGGTGCTGATGCTCCAAGTAGGGAGATTGCTAGTAAAGTGGCTGGAATGGCGAACCCGAGCACAAGGAGATGAGAAATGAGGTGCGTTTTAGAAACCTTTCCCCATCACACGGTGTACCATCTTCTGGGTTTCTCATGCATGTTTTCGATGTAGGAAGATGCCCTTGAACCTGGAGATTTGGGACCCATGCGATGGGTAGCACGCAGTATTACTTTAAAGGGTCTGCGTTTGCTCACCCAACCTCACCAGACCTCTCAGCCCCAAGAGTGTCCACCCTTATGTCTCATCCAGCTGTGGGTCTAGATATGGTCAATCCAGGTTGCATCACAGCCCCTGAACGAATTGTGTAAGAATTTCTCTCTCTTTCCCTGTCTCTGTTTCATGGGTTTTTAAAAGTAATTTATTTTTATAATGGGGTTTAGCTGCTTTTCACGGCTGTGTTTATGCCGCTTTACACCCACTTGACACACTAACAGAGAGATATCAATACATAGGTTTTAAGATTATTACTAGTCAGATATATTCTTGTGCGGTGAATCGGGCGTGTTGAGTCCAGTTCTCTGAGCAAGGAGTAGGTCTTGTCTATTCCATATTGGGTTTATGGAACGGTATCTGAGCTAATTTGAAACTCTTGTTTTATGTATCACCCCACCTCACCTTTCCCGTTAAGCAGCCATAGTGTGTTTTCTGCATGTGTGACTCTGTTCTGTTTTGTAATTCAGTTCAAGTGTAACGGTTTTTACATTCCCTCTATAAGTGACACCTTATGAGAAGTGTCCTTTTCTGTGTGACTTATTTCACTTAGAATCGTCTTACCTAAATCCACTCATCATGCTGCTACTAGCCTTATGACATTGATTTCATGGCTGAGTGATATTCCATTGTACATAAGGACCACAACTTTTTTATCCATTTTTCGCTTTCCTGGGATATTTAAGGTGGAAGGAAGTGGAGGTCCTTGTCAACAGAGCAGCCCTAAACTTTGGGGTGCTTGTGTCTTGCTGATTTTCAATTTTCCCACTTTATCCCCCCATGCGTGGAAGTGCCCTATGCTCTCTAAGCTGTGTTTTTTAGATGTTTCAGGACACACCGTACACTTCTCCAGAGTGGCTGTTGGCAATTTACATCCCGCCCATCAGTGTAGCAAGGCTCCCATTTCTCCATGGCCTGTCCTGCATTTCTGGTTTTGACACTTTTTTCAGCATGGCCCTTTTGACCGATGGGAAGCGAGACTTCTTTGTAGCGCTGATTTGCCTTTCCAGGTTGCTTGGTTGGCCAAAAAGGGCGTATGCGTTTTTTCCTGAATATATTCAGGAAAAAACGCATACGCCCTTTTTGGCCAAGGGAATCATTGTCAACGTTTTGCCGCTTTTCATGTGCTTTAAAGGCGATTCGAATCTACCTCCTGAAATCTGTTTCCTGCAATTCTGCCTTGATTTCAAATCCTCTTCTTTGCCTTCCCTCAATATATTTGTGGACGAGAGTTATCATTTATAACTCTGCAGGTTTGTGAATTGCAGTGCCCTGAAGCTCCATTTTACAAGTCGGTTTTTTGGGAGCCGGCCGCAAAAGCGCCGGATGGCTTCAGGCCCTGTTCTGGTTCCGGGGGGCAGGCTGAGCCTGTGGTTAATTCTTCTTCCTGATGGGAAAATAGAGTGACCTGTGCCTGTCCCAACACCAAGAGCTAGTCTCTCATTGGTTCCCCGTCTTCCCGTTCATCCTCAGGACAAATTGCAACCTGTACGGAACAGGAGGTTAAAGGTGCTGATGCTCCAAGTAGGGAGATTGCTAGTAAAGTGGCTGGAATGGCGAACCCGAGCACAAGGAGATGAGAAATGAGGTGCGTTTTAGAAACCTTTCCCCATCACACGGTGTACCATCTTCTGGGTTTCTCATGCATGTTTTCGATGTAGGAAGATGCCCTTGAACCTGGAGATTTGGGACCCATGCGATGGGTAGCACGCAGTATTACTTTAAAGGGTCTGCGTTTGCTCACCCAACCTCACCAGACCTCTCAGCCCCAAGAGTGTCCACCCTTATGTCTCATCCAGCTGTGGGTCTAGATATGGTCAATCCAGGTTGCATCACAGCCCCTGAACGAATTGTGTAAGAATTTCTCTCTCTTTCCCTGTCTTTGTTTCATGGGTTTTTAAAAGTAATTTATTTTTATAATGGGGTTTAGCTGCTTTTCACGGCTGTGTTTATGCCGCTTTACACCCACTTGACACACTAACAGAGAGATATCAATACATAGGTTTTAAGATTATTACTAGTCAGATATATTCTTGTGCGGTGAATCGGGCGTGTTGAGTCCAGTTCTCTGAGCAAGGAGTAGGTCTTGTCTATTCCATATTGGGTTTATGGAACGGTATCTGAGCTAATTTGAAACTCTTGTTTTATGTATCACCCCACCTCACCTTTCCCGTTAAGCAGCCATAGTGTGTTTTCTGCATGTGTGACTCTGTTCTGTTTTGTAATTCAGTTCAAGTGTAACGGTTTTTACATTCCCTCTATAAGTGACACCTTATGAGAAGTGTCCTTTTCTGTGTGACTTATTTCACTTAGAATCGTCTTACCTAAATCCACTCATCATGCTGCTACTAGCCTTATGACATTGATTTCATGGCTGAGTGATATTCCATTGTACATAAGGACCACAACTTTTTTATCCATTTTTCGCTTTCCTGGGATATTTAAGGTGGAAGGAAGTGGAGGTCCTTGTCAACAGAGCAGCCCTAAACTTTGGGGTGCTTGTGTCTTGCTGATTTTCAATTTTCCCACTTTATCCCCCCATGCGTGGAAGTGCCCTATGCTCTCTAAGCTGTGTTTTTTAGATGTTTCAGGACACACCGTACACTTCTCCAGAGTGGCTGTTGGCAATTTACATCCCGCCCATCAGTGTAGCAAGGCTCCCATTTCTCCATGGCCTGTCCTGCATTTCTGGTTTTGACACTTTTTTCAGCATGGCCCTTTTGACCGATGGGAAGCGAGACTTCTTTGTAGCGCTGATTTGCCTTTCCAGGTTGCTTGGTTGGCCAAAAAGGGCGTATGCGTTTTTTCCTGAATATATTCAGGAAAAAACGCATACGCCCTTTTTGGCCAAGGGCATCATTGTCAACGTTTTGCCGCTTTTCATGTGCTTTAAAGGCGATTCGAATCTACCTCCTGAAATCTGTTTCCTGCAATTCTGCCTTGATTTCAAATCCTCTTCTTTGCCTTCCCTCAATATATTTGTGGACGAGAGTTATCATTTATAACTCTGCAGGTTTGTGAATTGCAGTGCCCTGAAGCTCCATTTTACAAGTCGGTTTTTTGGGAGCCGGCCGCAAAAGCGCCGGATGGCTTCAGGCCCTGTTCTGGTTCAGGGGGGCAGGCTGAGCCTGTGGTTAATTCTTCTTCCTGATGGGAAAATAGAGTGACCTGTGCCTGTCCCAACACCAAGAGCTAGTCTCTCATTGGTTCCCCGTCTTCCCGTTCATCCTCAGGACAAATTGCAACCTGTACGGAACAGGAGGTTAAAGGTGCTGATGCTCCAAGTAGGGAGATTGCTAGTAAAGTGGCTGGAATGGCGAACCCGAGCACAAGGAGATGAGAAATGAGGTGCGTTTTAGAAACCTTTCCCCATCACACGGTGTACCATCTTCTGGGTTTCTCATGCATGTTTTCGATGTAGGAAGATGCCCTTGAACCTGGAGATTTGGGACCCATGCGATGGGTAGCACGCAGTATTACTTTAAAGGGTCTGCGTTTGCTCACCCAACCTCACCAGACCTCTCAGCCCCAAGAGTGTCCACCCTTATGTCTCATCCAGCTGTGGGTCTAGATATGGTCAATCCAGGTTGCATCACAGCCCCTGAACGAATTGTGTAAGAATTTCTCTCTCTTTCCCTGTCTCTGTTTCATGGGTTTTTAAAAGTAATTTATTTTTATAATGGGGTTTAGCTGCTTTTCACGGCTGTGTTTATGCCGCTTTACACCCACTTGACACACTAACAGAGAGATATCAATACATAGGTTTTAAGATTATTACTAGTCAGATATATTCTTGTGCGGTGAATCGGGCGTGTTGAGTCCAGTTCTCTGAGCAAGGAGTAGGTCTTGTCTATTCCATATTGGGTTTATGGAACGGTATCTGAGCTAATTTGAAACTCTTGTTTTATGTATCACCCCACCTCACCTTTCCCGTTAAGCAGCCATAGTGTGTTTTCTGCATGTGTGACTCTGTTCTGTTTTGTAATTCAGTTCAAGTGTAACGGTTTTTACATTCCCTCTATAAGTGACACCTTATGAGAAGTGTCCTTTTCTGTGTGACTTATTTCACTTAGAATCGTCTTACCTAAATCCACTCATCATGCTGCTACTAGCCTTATGACATTGATTTCATGGCTGAGTGATATTCCATTGTACATAAGGACCACAACTTTTTTATCCATTTTTCGCTTTCCTGGGATATTTAAGGTGGAAGGAAGTGGAGGTCCTTGTCAACAGAGCAGCCCTAAACTTTGGGGTGCTTGTGTCTTGCTGATTTTCAATTTTCCCACTTTATCCCCCCATGCGTGGAAGTTCCCTATGCTCTCTAAGCTGTGTTTTTTAGATGTTTCAGGACACACCGTACACTTCTCCAGAGTGGCTGTTGGCAATTTACATCCCGCCCATCAGTGTAGCAAGGCTCCCATTTCTCCATGGCCTGTCCTGCATTTCTGGTTTTGACACTTTTTTCAGCATGGCCCTTTTGACCGATGGGAAGCGAGACTTCTTTGTAGCGCTGATTTGCCTTTCCAGGTTGCTTGGTTGGCCAAAAAGGGCGTATGCGTTTTTTCCTGAATATATTCAGGAAAAAACGCATACGCCCTTTTTGGCCAAGGGCATCATTGTCAACGTTTTGCCGCTTTTCATGTGCTTTAAAGGCGATTCGAATCTACCTCCTGAAATCTGTTTCCTGCAATTCTGCCTTGATTTCAAATCCTCTTCTTTGCCTTCCCTCAATATATTTGTGGACGAGAGTTATCATTTATAACTCTGCAGGTTTGTGAATTGCAGTGCCCTGAAGCTCCATTTTACAAGTCGGTTTTTTGGGAGCCGGCCGCAAAAGCGCCGGATGGCTTCAGGCCCTGTTCTGGTTCAGGGGGGCAGGCTGAGCCTGTGGTTAATTCTTCTTCCTGATGGGAAAATAGAGTGACCTGTGCCTGTCCCAACACCAAGAGCTAGTCTCTCATTGGTTCCCCGTCTTCCCGTTCATCCTCAGGACAAATTGCAACCTGTACGGAACAGGAGGTTAAAGGTGCTGATGCTCCAAGTAGGGAGATTGCTAGTAAAGTGGCTGGAATGGCGAACCCGAGCACAAGGAGATGAGAAATGAGGTGCGTTTTAGAAACCTTTCCCCATCACACGGTGTACCATCTTCTGGGTTTCTCATGCATGTTTTCGATGTAGGAAGATGCCCTTGAACCTGGAGATTTGGGACCCATGCGATGGGTAGCACGCAGTATTACTTTAAAGGGTCTGCGTTTGCTCACCCAACCTCACCAGACCTCTCAGCCCCAAGAGTGTCCACCCTTATGTCTCATCCAGCTGTGGGTCTAGATATGGTCAATCCAGGTTGCATCACAGCCCCTGAACGAATTGTGTAAGAATTTCTCTCTCTTTCCCTGTCTCTGTTTCATGGGTTTTTAAAAGTAATTTATTTTTATAATGGGGTTTAGCTGCTTTTCACGGCTGTGTTTATGCCGCTTTACACCCACTTGACACACTAACAGAGAGATATCAATACATAGGTTTTAAGATTATTACTAGTCAGATATATTCTTGTGCGGTGAATCGGGCGTGTTGAGTCCAGTTCTCTGAGCAAGGAGTAGGTCTTGTCTATTCCATATTGGGTTTATGGAACGGTATCTGAGCTAATTTGAAACTCTTGTTTTATGTATCACCCCACCTCACCTTTCCCGTTAAGCAGCCATAGTGTGTTTTCTGCATGTGTGACTCTGTTCTGTTTTGTAATTCAGTTCAAGTGTAACGGTTTTTACATTCCCTCTATAAGTGACACCTTATGAGAAGTGTCCTTTTCTGTGTGACTTATTTCACTTAGAATCGTCTTACCTAAATCCACTCATCATGCTGCTACTAGCCTTATGACATTGATTTCATGGCTGAGTGATATTCCATTGTACATAAGGACCACAACTTTTTTATCCATTTTTCGCTTTCCTGGGATATTTAAGGTGGAAGGAAGTGGAGGTCCTTGTCAACAGAGCAGCCCTAAACTTTGGGGTGCTTGTGTCTTGCTGATTTTCAATTTTCCCACTTTATCCCCCCATGCGTGGAAGTGCCCTATGCTCTCTAAGCTGTGTTTTTTAGATGTTTCAGGACACACCGTACACTTCTCCAGAGTGGCTGTTGGCAATTTACATCCCGCCCATCAGTGTAGCAAGGCTCCCATTTCTCCATGGCCTGTCCTGCATTTCTGGTTTTGACACTTTTTTCAGCATGGCCCTTTTGACCGATGGGAAGCGAGACTTCTTTGTAGCGCTGATTTGCCTTTCCAGGTTGCTTGGTTGGCCAAAAAGGGCGTATGCGTTTTTTCCTGAATATATTCAGGAAAAAACGCATACGCCCTTTTGGGCCAAGGGCATCATTGTCAACGTTTTGCCGCTTTTCATGTGCTTTAAAGGCGATTCGAATCTACCTCCTGAAATCTGTTTCCTGCAATTCTGCCTTGATTTCAAATCCTCTTCTTTGCCTTCCCTCAATATATTTGTGGACGAGAGTTATCATTTATAACTCTGCAGGTTTGTGAATTGCAGTGCCCTGAAGCTCCATTTTACAAGTCGGTTTTTTGGGAGCCGGCCGCAAAAGCGCCGGATGGCTTCAGGCCCTGTTCTGGTTCAGGGGGGCAGGCTGAGCCTGTGGTTAATTCTTCTTCCTGATGGGAAAATAGAGTGACCTGTGCCTGTCCCAACACCAAGAGCTAGTCTCTCATTGGTTCCCCGTCTTCCCGTTCATCCTCAGGACAAATTGCAACCTGTACGGAACAGGAGGTTAAAGGTGCTGATGCTCCAAGTAGGGAGATTGCTAGTAAAGTGGCTGGAATGGCGAACCCGAGCACAAGGAGATGAGAAATGAGGTGCGTTTTAGAAACCTTTCCCCATCACACGGTGTACCATCTTCTGGGTTTCTCATGCATGTTTTCGATGTAGGAAGATGCCCTTGAACCTGGAGATTTGGGACCCATGCGATGGGTAGCACGCAGTATTACTTTAAAGGGTCTGCGTTTGCTCACCCAACCTCACCAGACCTCTCAGCCCCAAGAGTGTCCACCCTTATGTCTCATCCAGCTGTGGGTCTAGATATGGTCAATCCAGGTTGCATCACAGCCCCTGAACGAATTGTGTAAGAATTTCTCTCTCTTTCCCTGTCTTTGTTTCATGGGTTTTTAAAAGTAATTTATTTTTATAATGGGGTTTAGCTGCTTTTCACGGCTGTGTTTATGCCGCTTTACACCCACTTGACACACTAACAGAGAGATATCAATACATAGGTTTTAAGATTATTACTAGTCAGATATATTCTTGTGCGGTGAATCGGGCGTGTTGAGTCCAGTTCTCTGAGCAAGGAGTAGGTCTTGTCTATTCCATATTGGGTTTATGGAACGGTATCTGAGCTAATTTGAAACTCTTGTTTTATGTATCACCCCACCTCACCTTTCCCGTTAAGCAGCCATAGTGTGTTTTCTGCATGTGTGACTCTGTTCTGTTTTGTAATTCAGTTCAAGTGTAACGGTTTTTACATTCCCTCTATAAGTGACACCTTATGAGAAGTGTCCTTTTCTGTGTGACTTATTTCACTTAGAATCGTCTTACCTAAATCCACTCATCATGCTGCTACTAGCCTTATGACATTGATTTCATGGCTGAGTGATATTCCATTGTACATAAGGACCACAACTTTTTTATCCATTTTTCGCTTTCCTGGGATATTTAAGGTGGAAGGAAGTGGAGGTCCTTGTCAACAGAGCAGCCCTAAACTTTGGGGTGCTTGTGTCTTGCTGATTTTCAATTTTCCCACTTTATCCCCCCATGCGTGGAAGTGCCCTATGCTCTCTAAGCTGTGTTTTTTAGATGTTTCAGGACACACCGTACACTTCTCCAGAGTGGCTGTTGGCAATTTACATCCCGCCCATCAGTGTAGCAAGGCTCCCATTTCTCCATGGCCTGTCCTGCATTTCTGGTTTTGACACTTTTTTCAGCATGGCCCTTTTGACCGATGGGAAGCGAGACTTCTTTGTAGCGCTGATTTGCCTTTCCAGGTTGCTTGGTTGGCCAAAAAGGGCGTATGCGTTTTTTCCTGAATATATTCAGGAAAAAACGCATACGCCCTTTTGGGCCAAGGGCATCATTGTCAACGTTTTGCCGCTTTTCATGTGCTTTAAAGGCGATTCGAATCTACCTCCTGAAATCTGTTTCCTGCAATTCTGCCTTGATTTCAAATCCTCTTCTTTGCCTTCCCTCAATATATTTGTGGACGAGAGTTATCATTTATAACTCTGCAGGTTTGTGAATTGCAGTGCCCTGAAGCTCCATTTTACAAGTCGGTTTTTTGGGAGCCGGCCGCAAAAGCGCCGGATGGCTTCAGGCCCTGTTCTGGTTCAGGGGGGCAGGCTGAGCCTGTGGTTAATTCTTCTTCCTGATGGGAAAATAGAGTGACCTGTGCCTGTCCCAACACCAAGAGCTAGTCTCTCATTGGTTCCCCGTCTTCCCGTTCATCCTCAGGACAAATTGCAACCTGTACGGAACAGGAGGTTAAAGGTGCTGATGCTCCAAGTAGGGAGATTGCTAGTAAAGTGGCTGGAATGGCGAACCCGAGCACAAGGAGATGAGAAATGAGGTGCGTTTTAGAAACCTTTCCCCATCACACGGTGTACCATCTTCTGGGTTTCTCATGCATGTTTTCGATGTAGGAAGATGCCCTTGAACCTGGAGATTTGGGACCCATGCGATGGGTAGCACGCAGTATTACTTTAAAGGGTCTGCGTTTGCTCACCCAACCTCACCAGACCTCTCAGCCCCAAGAGTGTCCACCCTTATGTCTCATCCAGCTGTGGGTCTAGATATGGTCAATCCAGGTTGCATCACAGCCCCTGAACGAATTGTGTAAGAATTTCTCTCTCTTTCCCTGTCTTTGTTTCATGGGTTTTTAAAAGTAATTTATTTTTATAATGGGGTTTAGCTGCTTTTCACGGCTGTGTTTATGCCGCTTTACACCCACTTGACACACTAACAGAGAGATATCAATACATAGGTTTTAAGATTATTACTAGTCAGATATATTCTTGTGCGGTGAATCGGGCGTGTTGAGTCCAGTTCTCTGAGCAAGGAGTAGGTCTTGTCTATTCCATATTGGGTTTATGGAACGGTATCTGAGCTAATTTGAAACTCTTGTTTTATGTATCACCCCACCTCACCTTTCCCGTTAAGCAGCCATAGTGTGTTTTCTGCATGTGTGACTCTGTTCTGTTTTGTAATTCAGTTCAAGTGTAACGGTTTTTACATTCCCTCTATAAGTGACACCTTATGAGAAGTGTCCTTTTCTGTGTGACTTATTTCACTTAGAATCGTCTTACCTAAATCCACTCATCATGCTGCTACTAGCCTTATGACATTGATTTCATGGCTGAGTGATATTCCATTGTACATAAGGACCACAACTTTTTTATCCATTTTTCGCTTTCCTGGGATATTTAAGGTGGAAGGAAGTGGAGGTCCTTGTCAACAGAGCAGCCCTAAACTTTGGGGTGCTTGTGTCTTGCTGATTTTCAATTTTCCCACTTTATCCCCCCATGCGTGGAAGTGCCCTATGCTCTCTAAGCTGTGTTTTTTAGATGTTTCAGGACACACCGTACACTTCTCCAGAGTGGCTGTTGGCAATTTACATCCCGCCCATCAGTGTAGCAAGGCTCCCATTTCTCCATGGCCTGTCCTGCATTTCTGGTTTTGACACTTTTTTCAGCATGGCCCTTTTGACCGATGGGAAGCGAGACTTCTTTGTAGCGCTGATTTGCCTTTCCAGGTTGCTTGGTTGGCCAAAAAGGGCGTATGCGTTTTTTCCTGAATATATTCAGGAAAAAACGCATACGCCCTTTTGGGCCAAGGGCATCATTGTCAACGTTTTGCCGCTTTTCATGTGCTTTAAAGGCGATTCGAATCTACCTCCTGAAATCTGTTTCCTGCAATTCTGCCTTGATTTCAAATCCTCTTCTTTGCCTTCCCTCAATATATTTGTGGACGAGAGTTATCATTTATAACTCTGCAGGTTTGTGAATTGCAGTGCCCTGAAGCTCCATTTTACAAGTCGGTTTTTTGGGAGCCGGCCGCAAAAGCGCCGGATGGCTTCAGGCCCTGTTCTGGTTCAGGGGGGCAGGCTGAGCCTGTGGTTAATTCTTCTTCCTGATGGGAAAATAGAGTGACCTGTGCCTGTCCCAACACCAAGAGCTAGTCTCTCATTGGTTCCCCGTCTTCCCGTTCATCCTCAGGACAAATTGCAACCTGTACGGAACAGGAGGTTAAAGGTGCTGATGCTCCAAGTAGGGAGATTGCTAGTAAAGTGGCTGGAATGGCGAACCCGAGCACAAGGAGATGAGAAATGAGGTGCGTTTTAGAAACCTTTCCCCATCACACGGTGTACCATCTTCTGGGTTTCTCATGCATGTTTTCGATGTAGGAAGATGCCCTTGAACCTGGAGATTTGGGACCCATGCGATGGGTAGCACGCAGTATTACTTTA
>NW_028124812.1:0-98330 GCF_965194825.1 Balaenoptera physalus | reverse complement strand
GGAACCCTGTGGCCCGGGAACGTGACTGAGGTTTGATGGCAGAAACCTGTGGCCTGGCAACATGACTGACGTTTGATTCTGGATCCCTGTGGCCTGGGAACATGACTGAGGCGTGATTCTGGAAAACTGTGGCCTGGGAACATGACATCTGTTTAGATTGTGGAATACTGTGCCCCGGGAACCTGACTGAGCCTTGGTTCTGAAACCCTGTGGACTGGGAACATGACTGAGGTTTTATTCTGGAACCCTGTAGCCTGGGAACATAACTGAGGATTGATTCTGGAACCCTGTGGCCTGGGAACATGATACCGGTGGATTCTGGAACCCTGGGGACTGGGCATGTGACATCTGTTTAGATTGTGGAATACTGTGCCCCGGGAACCTGACTGAGCCTTGGTTCTGGAACCCTGTGGATTGGGAACATGACTGAGGTTTTATTCTAGAACCCTGTAGCCTGGAAACATAACTGAGGATTGATTCTCGAACCCTGTGGCCTGGGAACATGACATCGGTGGATTCTAGAACCCTGTGGCCTGGGAACATGTCTGAGGTTTGATGGTGGAAACCTGTGGCTTGGCAACATGACTAAGGTTTGATTCTGGAAGACTGTGGCCAGGAAGCATGATATCTGGTTGATTCTGGAAACTTGTGTCCTGGGAACATGACTGAGGTTTGTTTCTGGAAGCCTGTGCCCTGGGAACATGACTGAGGGTTGATTCTGAACACCTGTGTCCTGGGAACATGACTGAGGTTTGAAGGTTGAAACCTGTGGCCCGCGAACATGACTCAGGTTTGATTCTGGAACCATGTGTCCTGGGAACATGACTGAGGTTTGATTTTGGAAACCTTTGGCCTGGGAAAATGACTGAGGTTTCATTGTGGAAACATGTGGCCTGGGATCATGACTGAGGTTTGATGGTGGAACACTCTGGCCTGGCAAAATGACTGAGGCTTGATTCTGGAACCCTGTGGCCCGGGAACGTGAGAACGGTTTGATTCTGGAACCCTGTGGCCTTTAACATGACATCGGTGGATTCTGGAACCCTGTGGCCTGGGAACATGGGAACGGTTTGATTCTGGAACCCTGTGGCCTGGGAACATGAGTGAGGATTGATGGTGGAACCCTGTGGCCTGGCAACATGACTGAGGTTTGATACTGGAAGACTGTGGCCAGGAAACATGATATCGGGTTGATTCTGGAAACTTCTGTCCTGGGAACAAGACTGAGGTTTGATTCTGGAACCCTGTGTCCTGGGAATATGACAAAGGTTTGTTGCTGGAAGCCTGTTCCCTGGGTACATGACTGAGGTTTGATTCTGGACACCTGTGTCCTGGGAACATGAGTGATGTTTGATTGTTGAAACCTGTGGCCTGCGAACATGACTCAGGTTTGATTCTGGAACCATGTGTCCTGGGAATATGACTGAGGTTTGATTCTGGAAACCTTTGGCCTGAGAAAATGACTGAGGTTTCATTGTGGAAACATGTGGCCTGGGATCATGACTGAGGTTTGGTGGTGGAACACTCTGGCCTGGCAAAATGACTGAGGCTTGATTCCGGAACCCTGTGGCCCGGGAACGTGACTGAGGTTTGATGGCAGAAACCTGTGGCCTGGCAACATGACTGACGTTTGATTCTGGATCCCTGTGGCCTGGGAACATGACTGAGGCGTGATTCTGGAAAACTGTGGCCTGGGAACATGACATCTGTTTAGATTGTGGAATACTGTGCCCCGGGAACCTGACTGAGCCTTGGTTCTGAAACCCTGTGGACTGGGAACATGACTGAGGTTTTATTCTGGAACCCTGTAGCCTGGGAACATAACTGAGGATTGATTCTGGAACCCTGTGGCCTGGGAACATGATACCGGTGGATTCTGGAACCCTGGGGACTGGGCATGTGACATCTGTTTAGATTGTGGAATACTGTGCCCCGGGAACCTGACTGAGCCTTGGTTCTGGAACCCTGTGGATTGGGAACATGACTGAGGTTTTATTCTAGAACCCTGTAGCCTGGAAACATAACTGAGGATTGATTCTCGAACCCTGTGGCCTGGGAACATGACATCGGTGGATTCTAGAACCCTGTGCCCTGGGAACATGTCTGAGGTTTGATGGTGGAAACCTGTGGCTTGGCAACATGACTAAGGTTTGATTCTGGAAGACTGTGGCCAGGAAGCATGATATCTGGTTGATTCTGGAAACTTGTGTCCTGGGAACATGACTGAGGTTTGTTTCTGGAAGCCTGTGCCCTGGGAACATGACTGAGGTTTGATTCTGGACACCTGTGTCCTGGGAACATGACTGAGGTTTGATGGTTGAAACCTGTGGCCTGCGAACATGACTCAGGTTTGATTCTGGAACCATGTGTCCTGGGAACATGACTGAGGTTTGATTTTGGAAACCTTTGGCCTGGGAAAATGACTGAGGTTTCATTGTGGAAACATGTGGCCTGGGATCATGATTGAGGTTTGATGGTGGAACACTCTGGCCTGGCAAAATGACTGAGGCTTGATTCTGGAACCCTGTGGCCCGGGAACATGAGAACGGTTTGATTCTGGAACCCTGTGGCCTTTAACATGACATCGGTGGATTCTGGAACCCTGTGGCCTGGGAACATGGGAACGGTTTGATTCTGGAACCCTGTGGCCTGGGAACATGAGTGAGGATTGATGGTGGAACCCTGTGGCCTGGCAACATGACTGAGGTTTGATACTGGAAGACTGTGGCCAGGAAACATGATATCGGGTTGATTCTGGAAACTTCTGTCCTGGGAACAAGACTGAGGTTTGATTCTGGAACCCTGTGTCCTGGGAATATGACAAAGGTTTGTTGCTGGAAGCCTGTTCCCTGGGTACATGACTGAGGTTTGATTCTGGACACCTGTGTCCTGGGAACATGAGTGATGTTTGATTGTTGAAACCTGTGGCCTGCGAACATGACTCAGGTTTGATTCTGGAACCATGTGTCCTGGGAATATGACTGAGGTTTGATTCTGGAAACCTTTGGCCTGAGAAAATGACTGAGGTTTCATTGTGGAAACATGTGTCCTGGGATCATGACTGAGGTTTGGTGGTGGAACACTCTGGCCTGGCAAAATGACTGAGGCTTGATTCCGGAACCCTGTGGCCCGGGAACGTGACTGAGGTTTGATGGCAGAAACCTGTGGCCTGGCAACATGACTGACGTTTGATTATGGATCCCTGTGGCCTGGGAACATGACTGAGGCGTGATTCTGGAAAACTGTGGCCTGGGAACATGACATCTGTTTAGATTGTGGAATACTGTGCCCCGGGAACCTGACTGAGCCTTGGTTCTGAAACCCTGTGGACTGGGAACATGACTGAGGTTTTATTCTGGAACCCTGTAGCCTGGGAACATAACTGAGGATTGATTCTGGAACCCTGTGGCCTGGGAACATGATACCGGTGGATTCTGGAACCCTGGGGACTGGGCATGTGACATCTGTTTAGATTGTGGAATACTGTGCCCCGGGAACCTGACTGAGCCTTGGTTCTGGAACCCTGTGGATTGGGAACATGACTGAGGTTTTATTCTAGAACCCTGTAGCCGGGAAACATAACTGAGGATTGATTCTCGAACCCTGTGGCCTGGGAACATGACATCGGTGGATTCTAGAACCCTGTGGCCTGGGAACATGTCTGAGGTTTGATGGTGGAAACCTGTGGCTTGGCAACATGACTAAGGTTTGATTCTGGAAGACTGTGGCCAGGAAGCATGATATCTGGTTGATTCTGGAAACTTGTGTCCTGGGAACATGACTGAGGTTTGTTTCTGGAAGCCTGTGCCCTGGGAACATGACTGAGGTTTGATTCTGGACACCTGTGTCCTGGGAACATGACTGAGGTTTGATGGTTGAAACCTGTGGCCCGCGAATATGACTCAGGTTTGATTCTGGAACCATGTGTCCTGGGAACATGACTGAGGTTTGATTTTGGAAACCTTTGGCCTGGGAAAATGACTGAGGTTTCATTGTGGAAACATGTGGCCTGGGATCATGACTGAGGTTTGATGGTGGAACACTCTGGCCTGGCAAAATGACTGAGGCTTGATTCTGGAACCCTGTGGCCCGGGAACGTGACTGAGGTTTGATGGCAGAAACCTGTGGCCTGGCAACATGACTGACGTTTGATTCTGGATCCCTGTGGCCTGGGAACATGACTGAGGCGTGATTCTGGAAAACTGTGGCCTGGGAACATGACATCTGTTTAGATTGTGGAATACTGTGCCCCGGGAACCTGACTGAGCCTTGGTTCTGAAACCCTGTGGACTGGGAACATGACTGAGGTTTTATTCTGGAACCCTGTAGCCTGGGAACATAACTGAGGATTGATTCTGGAACCCTGTGGCCTGGGAACATGATACCGGTGGATTCTGGAACCCTGGGGACTGGGCATGTGACATCTGTTTAGATTGTGGAATACTGTGCCCCGGGAACCTGACTGAGCCTTGGTTCTGGAACCCTGTGGATTGGGAACATGACTGAGGTTTTATTCTAGAACCCTGTAGCCGGGAAACATAACTGAGGATTGATTCTCGAACCCTGTGGCCTGGGAACATGACATCGGTGGATTCTAGAACCCTGTGGCCTGGGAACATGTCTGAGGTTTGATGGTGGAAACCTGTGGCTTGGCAACATGACTAAAGTTTGATTCTGGAAGACTGTGGCCAGGAAGCATGATATCTGGTTGATTCTGGAAACTTGTGTCCTGGGAACATGACTGAGGTTTGTTTCTGGAAGCCTGTGCCCTGGGAACATGACTGAGGTTTGATTCTGGACACCTGTGTCCTGGGAACATGACTGAGGTTTGATGGTTGAAACCTGTGGCCCGCGAATATGACTCAGGTTTGATTCTGGAACCATGTGTCCTGGGAACATGACTGAGGTTTGATTTTGGAAACCTTTGGCCTGGGAAAATGACTGAGGTTTCATTGTGGAAACATGTGGCCTGGGATCATGACTGAGGTTTGATGGTGGAACACTCTGGCCTGGCAAAATGACTGAGGCTTGATTCTGGAACCCTGTGGCCCGGGAACATGAGAACGGTTTGATTCTGGAACCCTGTGGCCTTTAACATGACATCGGTGGATTCTGGAACCCTGTGGCCTGGGAACATGAGAACGGTTTGATTCTGGAACCCTGTGGCCTGGGAACATGAGTGAGGATTGATGGTGGAACCCTGTGGCCTGGCAACATGACTGAGGTTTGATACTGGAAGACTGTGGCCAGGAAACATGATATCGGGTTGATTCTGGAAACTTCTGTCCTGGGAACAAGACTGAGGTTTGATTCTGGAACCCTGTGTCCTGGGAATATGACAAAGGTTTGTTGCTGGAAGCCTGTTCCCTGGGTACATGACTGAGGTTTGATTCTGGACACCTGTGTCCTGGGAACATGAGTGATGTTTGATTGTTGAAACCTGTGGCCTGCGAACATGACTCAGGTGTGATTCTGGAACCATGTGTCCTGGGAATATGACTGAGGTTTGATTCTGGAAACCTTTGGCCTGAGAAAATGACTGAGGTTTCATTGTGGAAACATGTGGCCTGGGATCATGACTGAGGTTTGATGGTGGAACACTCTGGCCTGGCAAAATGACTGAGGCTTGATTCCGGAACCCTGTGGCCCGGGAACGTGACTGAGGTTTGATGGCAGAAACCTGTGGCCTGGCAACATGACTGACGTTTGATTCTGGATCCCTGTGGCCTGGGAACATGACTGAGGCGTGATTCTGGAAAACTGTGGCCTGGGAACATGACATCCGTTTAGATTGTGGAATACTGTGCCCCGGGAACCTGACTGAGCCTTGGTTCTGAAACCCTGTGGACTGGGAACATGACTGAGGTTTTATTCTGGAACCCTGTAGCCTGGGAACATAACTGAGGATTGATTCTGGAACCCTGTGGCCTGGGAACATGATACCGGTGGATTCTGGAACCCTGGGGACTGGGCATGTGACATCTGTTTAGATTGTGGAATACTGTGCCCCGGGAACCTGACTGAGCCTTGGTTCTGGAACCCTGTGGATTGGGAACATGACTGAGGTTTTATTCTAGAACCCTGTAGCCGGGAAACATAACTGAGGATTGATTCTCGAACCCTGTGGCCTGGGAACATGACATCGGTGGATTCTAGAACCCTGTGGCCTGGGAACATGTCTGAGGTTTGATGGTGGAAACCTGTGGCTTGGCAACATGACTAAGGTTTGATTCTGGAAGACTGTGGCCAGGAAGCATGATATCTGGTTGATTCTGGAAACTTGTGTCCTGGGAACATGACTGAGGTTTGTTTCTGGAAGCCTGTGCCCTGGGAACATGACTGAGGTTTGATTCTGGACACCTGTGTCCTGGGAACATGACTGAGGTTTGATGGTTGAAACCTGTGGCCCGCGAACATGACTCAGGTTTGATTCTGGAACCATGTGTCCTGGGAACATGACTGAGGTTTGATTTTGGAAACCTTTGGCCTGGGAAAATGACTGAGGTTTCATTGTGGAAACATGTGGCCTGGGATCATGATTGAGGTTTGATGGTGGAACACTCTGGCCTGGCAAAATGACTGAGGCTTGATTCTGGAACCCTGTGGCCCGGGAACATGAGAACGGTTTGATTCTGGAACCCTGTGGCCTTTAACATGACATCGGTGGATTCTGGAACCCTGTGGCCTGGGAACATGGGAACGGTTTGATTCTGGAACCCTGTGGCCTGGGAACATGAGTGAGGATTGATGGTGGAACCCTGTGGCCTGGCAACATGACTGAGGTTTGATACTGGAAGACTGTGGCCAGGAAACATGATATCGGGTTGATTCTGGAAACTTCTGTCCTGGGAACAAGACTGAGGTTTGATTCTGGAACCCTGTGTCCTGGGAATATGACAAAGGTTTGTTGCTGGAAGCCTGTTCCCTGGGTACATGACTGAGGTTTGATTCTGGACACCTGTGTCCTGGGAACATGAGTGATGTTTGATTGTTGAAACCTGTGGCCTGCGAACATGACTCAGGTGTGATTCTGGAACCATGTGTCCTGGGAATATGACTGAGGTTTGATTCTGGAAACCTTTGGCCTGAGAAAATGACTGAGGTTTCATTGTGGAAACATGTGGCCTGGGATCATGACTGAGGTTTGGTGGTGGAACACTCTGGCCTGGCAAAATGACTGAGGCTTGATTCAGGAACCCTGTGGCCCGGGAACGTGACTGAGGTTTGATGGCAGAAACCTGTGGCCTGGCAACATGACTGACGTTTGATTCTGGATCCCTGTGGCCTGGGAACATGACTGAGGCGTGATTCTGGAAAACTGTGGCCTGGGAACATGACATCTGTTTAGATTGTGGAATACTGTGCCCCGGGAACCTGACTGAGCCTTGGTTCTGAAACCCTGTGGACTGGGAACATGACTGAGGTTTTATTCTGGAACCCTGTAGCCTGGGAACATAACTGAGGATTGATTCTGGAACCCTGTGGCCTGGGAACATGATACCGGTGGATTCTGGAACCCTGGGGACTGGGCATGTGACATCTGTTTAGATTGTGGAATACTGTGCCCCGGGAACGTGACTGAGCCTTGGTTCTGGAACCCTGTGGATTGGGAACATGACTGAGGTTTTATTCTAGAACCCTGTAGCCGGGAAACATAACTGAGGATTGATTCTCGAACCCTGTGGCCTGGGAACATGACATCGGGGGATTCTAGAACCCTGTGGCCTGGGAACATGTCTGAGGTTTGATGGTGGAAACCTGTGGCTTGGCAACATGACTAAGGTTTGATTCTGGAAGACTGTGGCCAGGAAGCATGATATCTGGTTGATTCTGGAAACTTGTGTCCTGGGAACATGACTGAGGTTTGTTTCTGGAAGCCTGTGCCCTGGGAACATGACTGAGGTTTGATTCTGGACACCTGTGTCCTGGGAACATGACTGAGGTTTGATGGTTGAAACCTGTGGCCCGCGAACATGACTCAGGTTTGATTCTGGAACCATGTGTCCTGGGAACATGACTGAGGTTTGATTTTGGAAACCTTTGGCCTGGGAAAATGACTGAGGTTTCATTGTGGAAACATGTGGCCTGGGATCATGACTGAGGTTTGATGGTGGAACACTCTGGCCTGGCAAAATGACTGAGGCTTGATTCTGGAACCCTGTGGCCCGGGAACATGAGAACGGTTTGATTCTGGAACCCTGTGGCCTTTAACATGACATCGGTGGATTCTGGAACCCTGTGGCCTGGGAACATGGGAACGGTTTGATTCTGGAACCCTGTGGCCTGGGAACATGAGTGAGGATTGATGGTGGAACCCTGTGGCCTGGCAACATGACTGAGGTTTGATACTGGAAGACTGTGGCCAGGAAACATGATATCGGGTTGATTCTGGAAACTTCTGTCCTGGGAACAAGACTGAGGTTTGATTCTGGAACCCTGTGTCCTGGGAATATGACAAAGGTTTGTTGCTGGAAGCCTGTTCCCTGGGTACATGACTGAGGTTTGATTCTGGACACCTGTGTCCTGGGAACATGAGTGATGTTTGATTGTTGAAACCTGTGGCCTGCGAACATGACTCAGGTGTGATTCTGGAACCATGTGTCCTGGGAATATGACTGAGGTTTGATTCTGGAAACCTTTGGCCTGAGAAAATGACTGAGGTTTCATTGTGGAAACATGTGGCCTGGGATCATGACTGAGGTTTGATGGTGGAACACTCTGGCCTGGCAAAATGACTGAGGCTTGATTCCGGAACCCTGTGGCCCGGGAACGTGACTGAGGTTTGATGGCAGAAACCTGTGGCCTGGCAACATGACTGACGTTTGATTCTGGATCCCTGTGGCCTGGGAACATGACTGAGGCGTGATTCTGGAAAACTGTGGCCTGGGAACATGACATCTGTTTAGATTGTGGAATACTGTGCCCCGGGAACCTGACTGAGCCTTGGTTCTGAAACCCTGTGGACTGGGAACATGACTGAGGTTTTATTCTGGAACCCTGTAGCCTGGGAACATAACTGAGGATTGATTCTGGAACCCTGTGGCCTGGGAACATGATACCGGTGGATTCTGGAACCCTGGGGACTGGGCATGTGACATCTGTTTAGATTGTGGAATACTGTGCCCCGGGAACCTGACTGAGCCTTGGTTCTGGAACCCTGTGGATTGGGAACATGACTGAGGTTTTATTCTAGAACCCTGTAGCCGGGAAACATAACTGAGGATTGATTCTCGAACCCTGTGGCCTGGGAACATGACATCGGTGGATTCTAGAACCCTGTGGCCTGGGAACATGTCTGAGGTTTGATGGTGGAAACCTGTGGCTTGGCAACATGACTAAGGTTTGATTCTGGAAGACTGTGGCCAGGAAGCATGATATCTGGTTGATTCTGGAAACTTGTGTCCTGGGAACATGACTGAGGTTTGTTTCTGGAAGCCTGTGCCCTGGGAACATGACTGAGTGTTGATTCTGGACACCTGTGTCCTGGGAACATGACTGAGGTTTGATGGTTGAAACCTGTGGCCCGCGAACATGACTCAGGTTTGATTCTGGAACCATGTGTCCTGGGAACATGACTGAGGTTTGATTTTGGAAACCTTTGGCCTGGGAAAATGACTGAGGTTTCATTGTGGAAACATGTGGCCTGGGATCATGACTGAGGTTTGATGGTGGAACACTCTGGCCTGGCAAAATGACTGAGGCTTGATTCTGGAACCCTGTGGCCCGGGAACGTGAGAACGGTTTGATTCTGGAACCCTGTGGCCTTTAACATGACATCGGTGGATTCTGGAACCCTGTGGCCTGGGAACATGGGAACGGTTTGATTCTGGAACCCTGTGGCCTGGGAACATGAGTGAGGATTGATGGTGGAACCCTGTGGCCTGGCAACATGACTGAGGTTTGATACTGGAAGACTGTGGCCAGGAAACATGATATCGGGTTGATTCTGGAAACTTCTGTCCTGGGAACAAGACTGAGGTTTGATTCTGGAACCCTGTGTCCTGGGAATATGACAAAGGTTTGTTGCTGGAAGCCTGTTCCCTGGGTACATGACTGAGGTTTGATTCTGGACACCTGTGTCCTGGGAACATGAGTGATGTTTGATTGTTGAAACCTGTGGCCTGCGAACATGACTCAGGTTTGATTCTGGAACCATGTGTCCTGGGAATATGACTGAGGTTTGATTCTGGAAACCTTTGGCCTGAGAAAATGACTGAGGTTTCATTGTGGAAACATGTGGCCTGGGATCATGACTGAGGTTTGATGGTGGAACACTCTGGCCTGGCAAAATGACTGAGGCTTGATTCTGGAACCCTGTGGCCCGGGAACGTGACTGAGGTTTGATGGCAGAAACCTGTGGCCTGGCAACATGACTGACGTTTGATTCTGGATCCCTGTGGCCTGGGAACATGACTGAAGCGTGATTCTGGAAAACTGTGGCCTGGGAACATGACATCTGTTTAGATTGTGGAATACTGTGCCCCGGGAACCTGACTGAGCCTTGATTCTGAAACCCTGTGGACTGGGAACATGACTGAGGTTTTATTCTGGAACCCTGTAGCCTGGGAACATAACTGAGGATTGATTCTGGAACCCTGTGGCCTGGGAACATGATACCGGTGGATTCTGGAACCCTGGGGACTGGGCATGTGACATCTGTTTAGATTGTGGAATACTGTGCCCCGGGAACCTGACTGAGCCTTGGTTCTGGAACCCTGGGGATTGGGAACATGACTGAGGTTTTATTCTAGAACCCTGTAGCCTGGAAACATAACTGAGGATTGATTCTCGAACCCTGTGGCCTGGGAACATGACATCGGTGGATTCTAGAACCCTGTGCCCTGGGAACATGTCTGAGGTTTGATGGTGGAAACCTGTGGCTTGGCAACATGAATAAGGTTTGATTCTGGAAGACTGTGGCCAGGAAGCATGATATCTGGTTGATTCTGGAAACTTGTGTCCTGGGAACATGACTGAGGTTTGTTTCTGGAAGCCTGTGCCCTGGGAACATGACTGAGGTTTGATTCTGGACACCTGTGTCCTGGGAACATGACTGAGGTTTAAAGGTTGAAACCTGTGGCCCGCGAACATGACTCAGGTTTGATTCTGGAACCATGTGTCCTGGGAACATGACTGAGGTTTGATTTTGGAAACCTTTGGCCTGGGAAAATGACTGAGGTTTCATTGTGGAAACATGTGGCCTGGGATCATGACTGAGGTTTGATGGTGGAACACTCTGGCCTGGCAAAATGACTGAGGCTTGATTCTGGAACCCTGTGGCCCGGGAACGTGAGAACGGTTTGATTCTGGAACCCTGTGGCCTTTAACATGACATCGGTGGATTCTGGAACCCTGTGGCCTGGGAACATGGGAACGGTTTGATTCTGGAACCCTGTGCCCTGGGAACATGAGTGAGGATTGATGGTGGAACCCTGTGGCCTGGCAACATGACTGAGGTTTGATACTGGAAGACTGTGGCCAGGAAACATGATATCGGGTTGATTCTGGAAACTTCTGTCCTGGGAACAAGACTGAGGTTTGATTCTGGAACCCTGTGTCCTGGGAATATGACAAAGGTTTGTTGCTGGAAGCCTGTTCCCTGGGTACATGACTGAGGTTTGATTCTGGACACCTGTGTCCTGGGAACATGAGTGATGTTTGATTGTTGAAACCTGTGGCCTGCGAACATGACTCAGGTTTGATTCTGGAACCATGTGTCCTGGGAATATGACTGAGGTTTGATTCTGGAAACCTTTGGCCTGAGAAAATGACTGAGGTTTCATTGTGGAAACATGTGGCCTGGGATCATGACTGAGGTTTGATGGTGGAACACTCTGGCCTGGCAAAATGACTGAGGCTTGATTCCGGAACCCTGTGGCCCGGGAACGTGACTGAGGTTTGATGGCAGAAACCTGTGGCCTGGCAACATGACTGATGTTTGATTCTGGATCCCTGTGGCCTGGGAACATGACTGAGGCGTGATTCTGGAAAACTGTGGCCTGGGAACATGACATCTGTTTAGATTGTGGAATACTGTGCCCCGGGAACCTGACTGAGCCTTGGTTCTGAAACCCTGTGGACTGGGAACATGACTGAGGTTTTATTCTGGAACCCTGTAGCCTGGGAACATAACTGAGGATTGATTCTGGAACCCTGTGGCCTGGGAACATGATACCGGTGGATTCTGGAACCCTGGGGACTGGGCATGTGACATCTGTTTAGATTGTGGAATACTGTGCCCCGGGAACCTGACTGAGCCTTGGTTCTGGAACCCTGTGGATTGGGAACATGACTGAGGTTTTATTCTAGAACCCTGTAGCCGGGAAACATAACTGAGGATTGATTCTCGAACCCTGTGGCCTGGGAACATGACATCGGTGGATTCTAGAACCCTGTGGCCTGGGAACATGTCTGAGGTTTGATGGTGGAAACCTGTGGCTTGGCAACATGACTAAGGTTTGATTCTGGAAGACTGTGGCCAGGAAGCATGATATCTGGTTGATTCTGGAAACTTGTGTCCTGGGAACATGACTGAGGTTTGTTTCTGGAAGCCTGTGCCCTGGGAACATGACTGAGGTTTGATTCTGGACACCTGTGTCCTGGGAACATGACTGAGGTTTGATGGTTGAAACCTGTGGCCCGCGAACATGACTCAGGTTTGATTCTGGAACCATGTGTCCTGGGAACATGACTGAGGTTTGATTTTGGAAACCTTTGGCCTGGGAAAATGACTGAGGTTTCATTGTGGAAACATGTGGCCTGGGATCATGACTGAGGTTTGATGGTGGAACACTGGCCTGGCAAAATGACTGAGGCTTGATTCTGGAACCCTGTGGCCCGGGAACATGAGAACGGTTTGATTCTGGAACCCTGTGGCCTTTAACATGACATCGGTGGATTCTGGAACCCTGTGGCCTGGGAACATGAGAACGGTTTGATTCTGGAACCCTGTGGCCTGGGAACATGAGTGAGGATTGATGGTGGAACCCTGTGGCCTGGCAACATGACTGAGGTTTGATACTGGAAGACTGTGGCCAGGAAACATGATATCGGGTTGATTCTGGAAACTTCTGTCCTGGGAACAAGATTGAGGTTTGATTCTGGAACCCTGTGTCCTGGGAATATGACAAAGGTTTGTTGCTGGAAGCCTGTTCCCTGGGTACATGACTGAGGTTTGATTCTGGACACCTGTGTCCTGGGAACATGAGTGATGTTTGATTGTTGAAACCTGTGGCCTGCGAACATGACTCAGGTGTGATTCTGGAACCATGTGTCCTGGGAATATGACTGAGGTTTGATTCTGGAAACCTTTGGCCTGAGAAAATGACTGAGGTTTCATTGTGGAAACATGTGGCCTGGGATCATGACTGAGGTTTGATGGTGGAACACTCTGGCCTGGCAAAATGACTGAGGCTTGATTCAGGAACCCTGTGGCCCGGGAACGTGACTGAGGTTTGATGGCAGAAACCTGTGGCCTGGCAACATGACTGACGTTTGATTCTGGATCCCTGTGGCCTGGGAACATGACTGAGGCGTGATTCTGGAAAACTGTGGCCTGGGAACATGACATCTGTTTAGATTGTGGAATACTGTGCCCCGGGAACCTGACTGAGCCTTGGTTCTGAAACCCTGTGGACTGGGAACATGACTGAGGTTTTATTCTGGAACCCTGTAGCCTGGGAACATAACTGAGGATTGATTCTGGAACCCTGTGGCCTGGGAACATGATACCGGTGGATTCTGGAACCCTGGGGACTGGGCATGTGACATCTGTTTAGATTGTGGAATACTGTGCCCCGGGAACCTGACTGAGCCTTGGTTCTGGAACCCTGTGGATTGGGAACATGACTGAGGTTTTATTCTAGAACCCTGTAGCCGGGAAACATAACTGAGGATTGATTCTCGAACCCTGTGGCCTGGGAACATGACATCGGTGGATTCTAGAACCCTGTGGCCTGGGAACATGTCTGAGGTTTGATGGTGGAAACCTGTGGCTTGGCAACATGACTAAGGTTTGATTCTGGAAGACTGTGGCCAGGAAGCATGATATCTGGTTGATTCTGGAAACTTGTGTCCTGGGAACATGACTGAGGTTTGTTTCTGGAAGCCTGTGCCCTGGGAACATGACTGAGGTTTGATTCTGGACACCTGTGTCCTGGGAACATGACTGAGGTTTGATGGTTGAAACCTGTGGCCCGCGAACATGACTCAGGTTTGATTCTGGAACCATGTGTCCTGGGAACATGACTGAGGTTTGATTTTGGAAACCTTTGGCCTGGGAAAATGACTGAGGTTTCATTGTGGAAACATGTGGCCTGGGATCATGACTGAGGTTTGATGGTGGAACACTGGCCTGGCAAAATGACTGAGGCTTGATTCTGGAACCCTGTGGCCCGGGAACATGAGAACGGTTTGATTCTGGAACCCTGTGGCCTTTAACATGACATCGGTGGATTCTGGAACCCTGTGGCCTGGGAACATGAGTGAGGATTGATGGTGGAACCCTGTGGCCTGGCAACATGACTGAGGTTTGATACTGGAAGACTGTGGCCAGGAAACATGATATCGGGTTGATTCTGGAAACTTCTGTCCTGGGAACAAGACTGAGGTTTGATTCTGGAACCCTGTGTCCTGGGAATATGACAAAGGTTTGTTGCTGGAAGCCTGTTCCCTGGGTACATGACTGAGGTTTGATTCTGGACACCTGTGTCCTGGGAACATGAGTGATGTTTGATTGTTGAAACCTGTGGCCTGCGAACATGACTCAGGTTTGATTCTGGAACCATGTGTCCTGGGAATATGACTGAGGTTTGATTCTGGAAACCTTTGGCCTGAGAAAATGACTGAGGTTTCATTGTGGAAACATGTGGCCTGGGATCATGACTGAGGTTTGATGGTGGAACACTCTGGCCTGGCAAAATGACTGAGGCTTGATTCCGGAACCCTGTGGCCCGGGAAAGTGACTGAGGTTTGATGGCAGAAACCTGTGGCCTGGCAACATGACTGACGTTTGATTCTGGATCCCTGTGGCCTGGGAACATGACTGAGGCGTGATTCTGGAACCCTGTGGCCTGGGAACATGAGTGAGGATTGATGGTGGAAGCCTGTGGCCTGGCAACATGACTGAGGTTTGATACTGGAAGACTGTGGCCAGGAAACATGATATCGGGTTGATTCTGGAAACTTCTGTCCTGGGAACAAGACTGAGGTTTGATTCTGGAACCCTGTGTCCTGGGAATATGACAAAGGTTTGTTGCTGGAAGCCTGTTCCCTGGGTACATGACTGAGGTTTGATTCTGGACACCTGTGTCCTGGGAACATGAGTGATGTTTGATTGTTGAAACCTGTGGCCTGCAAACATGACTCAGGTTTGATTCTGGAACCATGTGTCCTGGGAATATGACTGAGGTTTGATTCTGGAAACCTTTGGCCTGAGAAAATGACTGAGGTTTCATTGTGGAAACATGTGGCCTGGGATCATGACTGAGGTTTGATGGTGGAACACTCTGGCCTGGCAAAATGACTGAGGCTTGATTCCGGAACCCTGTGGCCCGGGAACGTGACTGAGGTTTGATGGCAGAAACCTGTGGCCTGGCAACATGACTGACGTTTGATTCTGGATCCCTGTGGCCTGGGAACATGACTGAGGCGTGATTCTGGAAAACTGTGGCCTGGGAACATGACATCTGTTTAGATTGTGGAATACTGTGCCCCGGGAACCTGACTGAGCCTTGGTTCTGAAACCCTGTGGACTGGGAACATGACTGAGGTTTTATTCTGGAACCCTGTAGCCTGGGAACATAACTGAGGATTGATTCTGGAACCCTGTGGCCTGGGAACATGATACCGGTGGATTCTGGAACCCTGGGGACTGGGCATGTGACATCTGTTTAGATTGTGGAATACTGTGCCCCGGGAACCTGACTGAGCCTTGGTTCTGGAACCCTGTGGATTGGGAACATGACTGAGGTTTTATTCTAGAACCCTGTAGCCGGGAAACATAACTGAGTATTGATTCTCGAACCCTGTGGCCTGGGAACATGACATCAGTGGATTCTAGAACCCTGTGGCCTGGGAACATGTCTGAGGTTTGATGGTGGAAACCTGTGGCTTGGCAACATGACTAAGTTTGATTTTGGAAGACTGTGGCCAGGAAGCATGATATCTGGTTGATTCTGGAAACTTGTGTCCTGGGAACATGACTGAGGTTTGTTTCTGGAAGCCTGTGCCCTGGGAACATGACTGAGGTTTGGTTCTGCACACCTGTGTCCTGGGAACATGACTGAGGTTTGATTGTTGAAACCTGTGGCCTGCAAACATGACTGAGGTTTGATTCTGGAACCATGTGTCCTGGGAATATGACTGAGGTTTGATTCTGGAAACCTGTGGCCTGGGAAAATGACTGAGGTTTCATTGTGGAAACATGTGGCCTGGGATCATGACTGAGGTTTGATGGCAGAACTCTCTGGCCTGGCAACATGACTAAGGCTTGATTCTGGAACCCTGTGGCCTGGGAACTTGACTGAGTTTTGATTGCAGAAACCTGTGGACTGGCAACATGACTGAGGTTTGATTGTGGAACCCTGTGGCCTGGGAACATGACATCGGTTGCATTCAGGAACCCTGTGGCCTGGGAACATGACTGAGGTTTGATTGTAGAGCCCTGTGCCCTGGGAACATGACATCGGTTGCATTCAGGAACCCTGTGGCCTAGGAATATGACTGAGGTTTGATTCTGGAAACCATTGTCCTGGAAACATGACTGATGTTAGACTGTGGAATCCTGGGGCCTGGGAACATGACATCGGTAGATTCTGGAACCCTGTGGCCTGGAAACATGAGAACGGTTTGATTCTTTAACCCTGTGGCCTGGGAACATGTCTGAGGTTTGATGGTGGAAACTTGTGGCCTGGCAACATGACTGAGGTTTGATGCTGGAAGACTCTTGCCACGGAACATGATATCGGGTTGATTGTGGAAACCTGTGTCCCGGGAACAAGACTGAGGTTTTCTTCTGGAACCCTGTGGCCTGGGAACATGACTGAGGTTTGTTTCTGGATGCCTCTTCCCTGGGAACATGACTGAGGTTTGATTCTGGACACCTGTGTCCTGGGAACTTGACTGAGATTTGTTTGTTGAAACGTATGGCCTGCGAACATGACTGAGGTTTGATTTTGGAACCGTGTGCCCTGGGAATATGACTGAGGTTTGATTCTGGAGACCATTGGCCTGGGAACATGCATGATGTTAGATTGTGGAATCCTGTGGCCTGGGAACATGACATCGGTTTGGATTCTGGTACCCTGTTGCCTGGGAACATGAAATCGGTTTGATTCTGGAAACCTGTGGCTTGGGAAAATGTCTGAGGTTTCATTATGGAAACATGTGGCCTGGGATCATGACTGAGGTTTGATGGTGAAACACTCTGGCCTGGCAAAATGACTGAGGCTTAATTCTGGACCCCTGTGGCCTGGACACTTGCCTGAGTTTTGATGGCAGAAACCTGTGGACTGGCAACATGACTGAGGGTTGATTGTGGAACCCTGTACCCTGGAAACATGACTGTGGCCTGGTACTGGAAACCCATGGCCTGGGAACTTGACATTGGTTTGATTCTTGAACCCTGTGTCCTGGGAACATGATTGAGGTTTGATGGAGGAACCCTGTGGCCTGGGAACATGACTGAGGTTTGATGGTGGTACCCTGTGGCCTGGCAACATGACTGAGGCTTGATTCTGGAACCCTGTGTCCTGGGAACTTGACTGTGGTTTGATCACAGAAACCTGTTGACTGGCAACATGACTGAGGTTTGATGGTGGAACCCTGTGTACTGGGAACATGACTGAGGCCTGATACTGGAACCCCGTGGCGTGGGAACATGCCATTGGTTTGATTCTTGAACACTGTTTCCTGGGAACATGATTGAGGTTTGATGGTGGAACCCTGTGTACTGGGAACATGACTGAGGCCTGATACTGGAACCCCGTGGCGTGGGAACATGCCATTGGTTTGATTCTTGAACCCTGTTTCCTGGGAGCATGACTGAGGTTTGATGGTGGAATCCTGTGGCCTGGCCAGATGACTTAAGTTTGATTGTGCAACACTCTGGCCTGGGAACATGACTGAGGCTTGATGGTGGAACCGTGGCCTGGCAATAGGACTGAGGTTTGATTGTTGAACCCTCTTGCCTGGGAACATGACTGAGGTTTAATTGTGGAACCCTGTGGCCTTGGAACATGACTGGGATTTTCTTTTTGAAACCTGTGTCCAGGGAACATGACTGAGGTTTTATTCTGGAACCCTGGGTCCTGGGAACACGACTGAGGTTTGATTCTGGAACCATGTGGCCTGGGAATATGACTGAGGTTTGATTCTGGAAACCATTGGCCTGGGGACATGACTGATATTAGATTGTGGCATCCTGTCGCCTTGGAACATGACATCGGTTTGGATTCTGGTACCCTGTTGCCTGGGAACAAGAAATCGGTTTGATTCTGGAAACCTGTGTCCTGGGACTATGACTGAGGTTTGATGGTGGTACCCTATGGCCTGGCAACATGACTCAGGTTTGGTTCTGGATCCCTATGGCCTGGGAACATGACTGAGGCGTGGTTCTGGAATCCTGTGGCCTGGGAACATGAAATCTGTTGAGATTGTGGAATACTGTGCAACGGGATCCTGACTGAGCCTTGGTTCTGGAACCCTGTGTACTGGAAACATGACTGAGGTTTTGTTCTGGAACACTGTGTCCTGCGAACACGACTGAGGTTTGATTCTGGAACCATGTGTCCTGGGAATATGACTGAGGTTTGATTCTGAAAACCTGTGGCCTGGGAAAATGACTGAGGTTTCATTGTGGAAACATGTGGCCTGGGATCATGACTGAGGTTTGATGGTGGAACACTCTGGCCTGGCAAAATAACTGACGCTTGATTCTGAAACCCTGTGGCCTGGGCACTTGCCTGAGTTTTGATGGCAGAAACCTGTGGACTGGCAACATGACTGAGGTTTGATTGTGGCACCCTGTGCCCTGGAAACATGACTGTGGCCTGGTACTGGAAACCCATGGCCTGGGAACTTGACATTGATTTGATTCTGGAACCCTGTTCCTGGGAACATGATTGAGGTTTGATGGAGGAACCTTGTGGGCTGGGAATATGACTGAGGTTTGTTGGTGGTACCCTGTCGCCTGGAAACATGACTGAGGCTTGATTCTGGAACTCTGTGTCCTGGGAACTTGACTATGGTTTGATCGCAGAAACCTGTGGACTCGCAACATGACTGAGGTTTGATGGTGGAACCCTGTGTACTGGGAACATAACAGAGGCCTGATACTGTAACCCTGTGGCCTGGGAACATGCCATTGGTTTCATTCTTGAAACCTGTTTCCTGGGAACATGATTGAGATTTGATGGTTGAACCCTGTGGCCTGGCAACATGACTGAGGTTTGATGGTGGAAACCTGTGGCCTGGCAAGATGACTTAATTTTGATTCTGGAACACTCTGGCCTGGGAACATGACTGAGGCTTGATGGTGGAACCGTGGCCTGGCAATAGGACTGAGGTTTGATTGTTGAACCCTCTGGCCTGGGAATATGCCTGAGGTTTAATTGTGGAACCCTGTGGCCTGGGAACATGACTGGGATTTTATTTTTGAAACCTGTGTCCAGGGAAGATGACTGAGGTTTTATTCTGGAACCCTGTGGCCTGGGAACTTGAGTGAGGTTTGATGACAGAAACCTGTGGACTGCAACATAACTAAGGTTTGATTGTGTAACCCTGTGCCCTGGAAACATGACTGTGGCCTGGTAATGGAAAACCATGGCCTGGGAACTTGGCATTAGTTTGATTCTGGAACCCTGTGTCCTGGGAAGATGATTGAGGTTTGATGGAGGAAACCTGTGGCCTGGGAACATGACTGAGGTTTGATGGTGGTACCCTGTGGCCTGGCACCATGACTGAGGCTTGATTCTGGAACCCTGTGGCCTGGGAACTTGACTGTGGTTTGATAGCAGAAAGCTGTGGACTGCCAACATGACTGAGGTTTGATGGTGGAACCCTGTGCACTGGGAACATGACTGAGGCCTTATACTGGAACCCCGTGGTGTGGGAACATGTCATTGGTTTGATTCTGGATTCCTGTGTCCTGGGAACATGACTGAGGTTTGATGGTTGAAACTTGTGGCCTGGAAATATGACTGAGGTTTGATGGTGGAACCCTGTGGCCTAGCAAGATGACTTAGGTTTAATTGTGGAACACTCTGGCCTGGGAACATGACGGAGGCTTGATGGTGGAACCGTGGCCTGGCAATAGGACTGAGGTTTTATTGTGGAACCCTCTGGTCTGGGAATATGACTGAGGTTTAATTGTGGACCCCTGTGGCCTGGGAACATGACTGAGGTTTGATGGTGGAACCGTGGCCTGGCAATAGCACTGAGGTTTTATTGTGGAACCCTCTGGCTTGGGAATATGACTGAGGTTTAATTGTGGAAACCTGTGGCCTGGGAACATGACTGGAATTTTATTTTTGAATCCTGTGTCCAGGGAATATGACTGAGGTTTTATTCTGGGACCCTGGGTCCTAGGAACACGACTGAGCTTTGATTCTGGAACCATGTGGCCTGGGAATATGACTGAGGTTTGATTCTGGAAACCTGTTGCCTGGGAACATGACATCGGTTGGATTCTGGAACCCTGTGGCCTGGGAACGTGACTGAGGTTTGTTTCTAGAAGCGTGTTCCCTGGGAACATGACTGAGGTTTGATTATGGAACCATGTGTCCTGGTAATATGACTGAGGTTTGATTCTGGAAACCACTGGCCAGGGAACATGACTGATGTTAGATTGTGGAATCCTGTGGACTGGGAACATGACATCGGTGGATACTGGAAATCTGTGGCCTGGGAACATGAGAACGGTTTGATTATTTAACCCTGTGGCCTGGGAACATGTCTGAGGTTTGATGGTGGAAACCTGTGGCCTGGCAACATGACTGAGGTTTGATTCTGGAAGACTGTGGCCACGGAACATGATATCGGGTTCATTGTGGAAACCTGTGTCCTGGGAACAAGACTGAGGTTTGCTTCTGGAACCCTGTGGCCTGGGAACATGACATCGGTTGGATTCTGGAACCCTGTGGCATGGGAACATGGCTGAGGTTTGATTGTGGAAACCTCTGGTCTGGGAACATGACTGTGGTTTGATTCTGGCACCCTGTGGCCTTGGAAATTGACTGAGGTTTGATGGCACAAACCTGTGGACTGGCAACATGACTGAGGTTTGATGGTGGAACCCTGTGCACTGGGAATATGACTGAGGCCTGATACTGGAACACCGTGGCGTGGGAACATGCCATTGGGTTGATTCTGGAACCCTGTTTCCTGGGAATATGACTGAGGTTTGATGGTGGAACCCTGTGGCCTGGGAACATGAGAACGGTTTGATGCTGGAACCGTGTGGCCTGGGAACATGTCTGAGGTTTCATGGTGGAAACCTGTGGCCTGGCAACATTACTGAGGTTTGATTCTGGAAGACTGTGGCCAGGGAACATGATAAACGGTTGATTCTGGAAACCTGTGTCCTGGGAAAAAGACTGAGGTTTGCTTCTGGAACCCTGTGTCTTGGGAACATGACATCGGTGTATTCTGGAACCCTGTGTCCTGGGAACATGAGAACGGTTTGATTCTGGAACCCTGTGGCCTGGGAACATGTCTGAGGTTTGATGGTGGAAACCTGTTGCCTGGCAACATGACTGAGGTTTGATTCTGGAAGACTGTGGCCAGGGAATATCATATCGGGTTGATTCTGGAACCCTGTGATCTCGGAACAAGACTGAGGTTTGATTCTGTAACCCTGTGGCCTGAGAAAATGACATCGGTTGGATTCTGGAACCCTGTGGCCTGGGAACATAACTGAGGATTGATTCTGGAACCCTGTGGCCTGGGAACATGACATCAGTGTATTCTGGAACCCTGTGTCCTGGGAACATGAGAACGGTTTGATTCTGGAACCCTGTGGCCTGGGAACATGTCTGAGGTTTGATGGTGGAAACCTGTGGCCTGGCAACATGACTGAGGTTTGATTCTGGAAGACTGTGGCCAGGGAATATGATATCGGGTTGATTCTGGAACCCTGTGATCTGGGAACAAGACTGACGTTTGCTTCTGGAACCCTGTGGCCTGAGAAAATGACATCGGTTGGATTCTGGAACCCTGTGGCCTGGGAACATGACTGAGGTTTGTTTCTGGAAGCCTGTTCTCTGGGAACATGACTGAGGTTTGATTCTGCACACCTGTGTCCTGGGAACATGACTGAGGTTTGATTGTTGAAACCTGTGGCCTGTGAACATGACTGAGGTTTGATTCTGGAACCATGTGTCCTGGGAAAATGACTGAGGTTTCATTGTGGAAACATGTGGCCTGGGATCATGACTGAGGTTTGATGGCAGAACTCTCTGGCCTGGCAACATGACTAAGGCTTGATTCTGGAACCCTGTGGCCTGGGAACTTGACTGAGTTTTGATGGCAGAAACCTGTGGACTGGCAACATGACTGAGGTTTGATTGTGGAACCCTGTGGCCTGGGAACATGACATCGGTTGCATTCAGGAACCCTGTGGCCTGGGAACATGACTGAGTTTGATTGTAGAGCCCTGTGCCCTGGGAACATGACATCGGTTGCATTCAGGAACCCTGTGGCCTAAGAATATGACTGAGGTTTGATTCTGGAAACCATTGTCCTCGAAACATGACTAATGTTAGAGTGTGGAATCCTGGGGCCTGGGAACATGACATCGGTAGATTCTGGAAACCTGTGGCCTGGAAACATGAGAACGGTTTGATTCTTTAACCCTGTGGCCTGGGAACATGTCTGAGGTTTGATGGTGGAAACTTGTGGCCTGGCAACATGACTGAGGTTTGATGCTGGAAGACTCTTGCCACGGAACATGATATCGGGTTGATTGTGGAAACCTGTGTCCCGGGAACAAGACTGAGGTTTCCTTCTGGAACCCTGTGGCCTGGGAACATGACTGAGGTTTGTTTCTGGATGCCTGTTCCCTGGGAACATGACTGAGGTTTGATTCTGGACACCTGTGTCCTGGGAACTTGACTGAGATTTGTTTGTTGAAACGTATGGCCTGCGAACATGACTGAGGTTTGATTTTGGAACCGTGTGCCCTGGGAATATGACTGAGGTTTGATTCTGGAAACCATTGGCCTGGGAACATGCATGATGTTAGATTGTGGAATCCTGTGGCCTGGGAACATGACATCGGTTTGGATTCTGGTACCCTGTTGCCTGGGAACATGAAATCGGTTTGATTCTGGAAACCTGTGGCTTGGGAAAATGTCTGAGGTTTCATTGTGGAAACATGTGGCCTGGGATCATGACTGAGGTTTGATGGTGAAACACTCTGGCCTGGCAAAATGACTGAGGCTTAATTCTGGACCCCTGTGGCCTGGACACTTGCCTGAGTTTTGATGGCAGAAACCTGTGGACTGGCAACATGACTGAGGGTTGATTGTGGAACCCTGTACTCTGGAAACATGACTGTGGCCTGGCACTGGAAACCCATGGCCTGGGAATTTGACATTGGTTTGATTCTTGAACCCTGAGTCCTGGGAACATGATTGAGGTTTGATGGAGGAACCCTGTGGCCGGGGAACATGACTGAGGTTTGATGGTGGTACCCTGTGGCCTGGCAACATGACTGAGGCTTCATTCTGGAACCCTGTGTCCTGGGAACTTGACTGTGGTTTGATCACAGAAACCTGTTGACTGGCAACATGACTGAGGTTTGATGGTGGAACCCTGTGTACTGGGAACATGACTGAGGCCTGATACTGGAACCCCGTGGTGTGGGAACATGCCATTGGTTTGTTTCTTGAACCCTGTTTCCTGGGAACATTATTGAGGTTTGATGGTTGAACCCTGAGGCCTCGCAACATGACTGAGGTTTGATGGTGGAATCCTGTGGCCTGGCAAGATGACTTAAGTTTGATTGTGGAACACTCTGGCCTGGGAACATGACTGAGGCTTGATGGTGGAACCGTGGCCTGGCAATAGGACTGAGGTTTGATTGTTGAACCCTCTGGCCTGGGAACATGACTGAGGTTTAATTGTGGAACCCTGTGGCTTTGGAACATGGCTGGGATTTTCTTTTTGAAACCTGTGTCCAGGGAACATGACTGAGGTTTTATTCTGGAACACTGGGTCCTGGGAACACGACTGGGGTTTGATTCTGGAACCATGTGGCCTGGGAACATGTCTGAGGTTTGATGGTGGAAACCTGTGGCCTGGCAACATGACTGAGGTTTGATTCTGGAAGACTGTGGCCAGGGAATATGATATCGGGTTGATTCTGGAACCCTGTGATCTGGGAACAAGACTGACGTTTGCTTCTGGAACCCTGTGGCCTGAGAAAATGACATCGGTTGGATTCTGGAACCCTGTGGCCTGGGAACATGACTGAGGTTTGTTTCTAGAAGCCTGTTCTCTGGGAACATGACTGAGGTTTGATTCTGCACACCTGTGTCCTGGGAACATGACTGAGGTTTGATTGTTGAAACCTGTGGCCTGTGAACATGACTGAGGTTTGATTCTGGAACCATGTGTCCTGGGAATATGACTGAGGTTTGATTCTGGAAACCTGTGGCCTGGGAAAATGACTGAGGTTTCATTGTGGAAACATGTGGCCTGGGATCATGACTGAGGTTTGATGGCAGAACTCTCTGGCCTGGCAACATGACTAAGGCTTGATTCTGGAACCCTGTGGCCTGGGAACTTGACTGAGTTTTGATGGAAGAAACCTGTGGACTGGCAACATGACTGAGGTTTGATTGTGGAACCCTGTGGCCTGGGAACATGACATCGGTTGCATTCAGGAACCCTGTGGCCTGGGAACATGACTGAGTTTGATTGTAGAGCCCTGTGCCCTGGGAACATGACATCGGTTGCATTCAGGTACCCTGTGGCCTAGGAATATGACTGAGGTTTGATTCTGGAAACCATTGTCCTGGAAACATGACTAATGATAGAGTGTGGAATCCTGGGGCCTGGGAACATGACATCGGTAGATTCTGGAACCCTGTGGCCTGGAAACATGAGAACGGTTTGATTCTTTAACCCTGTGGCCTGGGAACATGTCTGAGGTTTGATGGTGGAAACTTGTGGCCTGGCAACATGACTGAGGTTTGATGCTGGAAGACTCTTGCCACGGAACATGATATCGGGTTGATTGTGGAAACCTGTGTCCCGGGAACAAGACTGAGGTTTCCTTCTGGAACCCTGTGGCCTGGGAACATGACTGAGGTTTGTTTCTGGATGCCTGTTCCCTGGGAACATGACTGAGGTTTGATTCTGGACACCTGTGTCCTGGGAACTTGACTGAGATTTGTTTGTTGAAACGTATGGCCTGCGAACATGACTGAGGTTTGATTTTGGAACCGTGTGCCCTGGGAATATGACTGAGGTTTGATTCTGGAAACCATTGGCCTGGGAACATGCATGATGTTAGATTGTGGAATCCTGTGGCCTGGGAACATGACATCGGTTTGGATTCTGGTACCCTGTTGCCTGGGAACATGAAATCGGTTTGATTCTGGAAACCTGTGGCTTGGGAAAATGTCTGAGGTTTCATTGTGGAAACATGTGGCCTGGGATCATGACTGAGGTTTGATGGTGAAACACTCTGGCCTGGCAAAATGACTGAGGCTTAATTCTGGACCCCTGTGGCCTGGACACTTGCCTGAGTTTTGATGGCAGAAACCTGTGGACTGGCAACATGACTGAGGGTTGATTGTGGAACCCTGTACTCTGGAAACATGACTGTGGCCTGGCACTGGAAACCCATGGCCTGGGAACTTGACATTGGTTTGATTCTTGAACCCTGAGTCCTGGGAACATGATTGAGGTTTGATGGAGGAACCCTGTGGCCTGGGAACATGACTGAGGTTTGATGGTGGAACCCTGTGTACTGGGAACATGACTGAGGCCTGATACTGGAACCCCGTGGTGTGGGAACATGCCATTGGTTTGTTTCTTGAACCCTGTTTCCTGGGAACATTATTGAGGTTTGATGGTTGAACCCTGAGGCCTGGCAACATGACTGAGGTTTGATGGTGGAATCCTGTGGCCTGGCAAGATGACTTAAGTTTGATTGTGGAACACTCTGGCCTGGGAACATGACTGAGGCTTGATGGTGGAACCGTGGCCTGGCAATAGGACTGAGGTTTGATTGTTGAACCCTCTGACCTGGGAACATGACTGAGGTTTAATTGTGGAACCCTGTGGCCTTGGAACATGACTGGGATTTTCTTTTTGAAACCTGTGTCCAGGGAACATGACTGAGGTTTTATTCTGGAACCCTGGGTCCTGGGAAAACGACTGGGGTTTGATTCTGGAACCATGTGGCCTGGGAATATGACTGAGGTTTGATTCTGGAAACCTGTGGCCTGGGAAAATGTCTGAGGTTTCAGTGTGGAAACATGTGGCCTGGGATCATGACTGAGGTTTGATGGTGGAACACTCTGGCCTGGCAAAATGACTGAGGCTTGATTCTGGAACCCTTTGGCCTGGGAACTTGACTGAGGTTTGATGGCAGAAGCCTGTGGACTGGCAACATGACTGAGGTTTGATTGTGGAACCCTGTGGCTTGGGAACATGACATCGTTTGGATTCTGGAACCCTGTGGCCTGGGAATATGACTGAGGTTTGATTGTGGAAACCTCTGGCCTTTGAACATAACTGTGGATTGAATCTGGAAACCTGTGGCCTGTGAACATGACATCTGTTGGATTCTGGAAGCCTGGGGCCTGGGAACATGACTGAGGTTTGATTGTGGAGCCCTGTGGGCTGGGAACATGACATCGGTTGGATTCTGGAACCCTGTTGCCTGGGAACATGACAGGGATTTTTTTCTGGAAGCTTGTTCCCTGGGACCATGATTGAGGTTTGATTCTGGACACCTGTGGCCTGGGAAAAATTCTGAGGTTTGATTGTTGAAACCTGTGGCCTGGGAACATGACATCTGTTTAGATTGTGGAATACTATGCCCTGGGAACCTGACTGAGCCTTGGTTCTGGAACGCTGTGGACTGGGAACATGACGGAGGTTTTATTCTGGAACTCTGTAGCCTGGAACATAACTGAGGATTGATTCTGTAACCCTGTGGCCTGGTAACATGACATCGTTGTATTCTGGAACGCTATGTCCTGGGAACATGAGAACGGTTTGATTCTGGAACCCTGTGATCTGGGAACAAGACTGACGTTTGCTTCTGGAACCCTGTGGCCTGAGAAAATGACATCGGTTGGATTCTGGAACCCTGTGGCCTGGGAACATGACTGAGGTTTGTTTCTGGAAGCCTGTTCCCTGGGAACATGACTGAGGTTTGATTCTGCACACCTGTGTCCTGGGAACATGACTGAGGTTTGATTTTTGAAACCTGTTGCCTGCGAACTAGACTGAGGTTTTGATTCTGGAACCATGTGTCCTGGGAATATGACTGAGGTTTGATTCTGGAAACCTGTGGCCTGGGAAAATAACCTAAGTTTCATTGTGGAAACATGTGGCCTGGGATCATGACTGAGGTTTGATGGCAGAACTCTCTTGCCTGGCAACATGACTAAGGCTTGATTCTGGAACCCTGTGGCCTGGGAACTTGACTGAGTTTTGATGGCAGAAACCTGTTTACTGGCACCATGACTGAGGTTTGATTGTGGAACCCTGTAGCCTGGGAACATGACATCGGTTGCATTCAGGAACACTGTGGCCTGGGAACATGACTGAGGTTTGTTTGTGGAGCCCTGTGCCCTGAGAACATGACATCGGTTGCATTCAGGAACCCGGTGGCCTAGGAATATGACTGAGGTTTGATTCTGGAAACCATTGTCCTGGAAACATGACTGATGTTAGATTGTGGAATCCTGTGGCCTGGGAACATGACATCGGTAGATTCTGGAACCCTGTGGCCTGGAAACATGAGAACGGTTTGATTCTTTAACCCTGTGGCCTGGGAAAACGTCTGAGGTTTGATTGTTGATACCGGTGGCCTGGGAACATGACATCTGTTTAGATTGTGGAATAATGTGCCCTGGGATCCTGACTGAGCCTTCGTTCTGGAACGCTGTGGACTGGCAACATGACTGAGGTTTTATTCTGGAACCCTGTAGCCTGGAACATAACTGAGGATTGATTCTGGAACCCTGTGGCCTGGGAACATGACATCGGTGTATTCTGGAACCCTGTGTCCTGGGAACAAGAGAACGGTTTGATTCTGGAACCCTGTGGCCTGGGAACATGTCTGAGGTTTGATGGTGGAAACCTGTGGCCTGGCAACATGACTGAGGTTTGATTCTGGAAGACTGTGGCCAGGGAATATGATATCGGGTTGATTCTGGAACCCTGTGATCTGGGAACAAGACTGACGTTTGCTTCTGGAACCCTGTGGCCTGAGAAAATGACATCGGTTGGATCCTGGAACCCTGTGGCCTGGGAACATGACTGAGGTTTGGTTCTGGAAGCCTGTTCCCTGGGAACAGGACTGAGGTTTGATTCTGCACACCTGTGTCCTGGGAACATGACTGAGGTTTGATTGCTGAAACCTGTGGCCTGCAAACATGACTGAGGTTTGATTCTGGAACCATGTGTCCTGGGAATATGACTGAGGTTTGATTCTGGAAACCTTTGGCCTGGGAAAATGACTGAGGTTTCATTGTGAAAACATGTGGCCTGGGATCATGACTGAGGTTTGATGGTGGAACACTCTGGCCTGGCCAAATGACTGAGGCTTGATTCAGGAACCCTGTGGCCCGGGAACGTGACTGAGGTTTGATGGCAGAAACCTGTGGCCTGGCAACATGACTGACGTTTGATTCTGGATCCCTGTGGCCTGGGAACATGACTGAGGCGTGATTCTGGAAAACTGTGGCCTGGGAACATGACATCTGTTTAGATTGTGGAATACTGTGCCCCGGGAACCTGACTGAGCCTTGGTTCTGAAACCCTGTGGACTGGGAACATGACTGAGGTTTTATTCTGGAACCCTGTAGCCTGGGAACATAACTGAGGATTGATTCTGGAACCCTGTGGCCTGGGAACATGATACCGGTGGATTCTGGAACCCTGGGGACTGGGCATGTGACATCTGTTTAGATTGTGGAATACTGTGCCCCGGGAACCTGACTGAGCCTTGGTTCTGGAACCCTGTGGATTGGGAACATGACTGAGGTTTTATTCTAGAACCCTGTAGCCGGGAAACATAACTGAGGATTGATTCTCGAACCCTGTGGCCTGGGAACATGACATCGGTGGATTCTAGAACCCTGTGGCCTGGGAACATGTCTGAGGTTTGATGGTGGAAACCTGTGGCTTGGCAACATGACTAAGGTTTGATTCTGGAAGACTGTGGCCAGGAAGCATGATATCTGGTTGATTCTGGAAACTTGTGTCCTGGGAACATGACTGAGGTTTGTTTCTGGAAGCCTGTGCCCTGGGAACATGACTGAGGTTTGATTCTGGACACCTGTGTCCTGGGAACATGACTGAGGTTTGATGGTTGAAACCTGTGGCCCGCGAACATGACTCAGGTTTGATTCTGGAACCATGTGTCCTGGGAACATGACTGAGGTTTGATTTTGGAAACCTTTGGCCTGGGAAAATGACTGAGGTTTCATTGTGGAAACATGTGGCCTGGGATCATGATTGAGGTTTGATGGTGGAACACTCTGGCCTGGCAAAATGACTGAGGCTTGATTCTGGAACCCTGTGGCCCGGGAACATGAGAACGGTTTGATTCTGGAACCCTGTGGCCTTTAACATGACATCGGTGGATTCTGGAACCCTGTGGCCTGGGAACATGGGAACGGTTTGATTCTGGAACCCTGTGGCCTGGGAACATGAGTGAGGATTGATGGTGGAACCCTGTGGCCTGGCAACATGACTGAGGTTTGATACTGGAAGACTGTGGCCAGGAAACATGATATCGGGTTGATTCTGGAAACTTCTGTCCTGGGAACAAGACTGAGGTTTGATTCTGGAACCCTGTGTCCTGGGAATATGACAAAGGTTTGTTGCTGGAAGCCTGTTCCCTGGGTACATGACTGAGGTTTGATTCTGGACACCTGTGTCCTGGGAACATGAGTGATGTTTGATTGTTGAAACCTGTGGCCTGCGAACATGACTCAGGTTTGATTCTGGAACCATGTGTCCTGGGAATATGACTGAGGTTTGATTCTGGAAACCTTTGGCCTGAGAAAATGACTGAGGTTTCATTGTGGAAACATGTGGCCTGGGATCATGACTGAGGTTTGGTGGTGGAACACTCTGGCCTTGCAAAATGACTGAGGCTTGATTCCGGAACCCTGTGGCCCGGGAACGTGACTGAGGTTTGATGGCAGAAACCTGTGGCCTGGCAACATGACTGACGTTTGATTCTGGATCCCTGTGGCCTGGGAACATGACTGAGGCGTGATTCTGGAAAACTGTGGCCTGGGAACATGACATCTGTTTAGATTGTGGAATACTGTGCCCCGGGAACCTGACTGAGCCTTGGTTCTGAAACCCTGTGGACTGGGAACATGACTGAGGTTTTATTCTGGAACCCTGTAGCCTGGGAACATAACTGAGGATTGATTCTGGAACCCTGTGGCCTGGGAACATGATACCGGTGGATTCTGGAACCCTGGGGACTGGGCATGTGACATCTGTTTAGATTGTGGAATACTGTGCCCCGGGAACCTGACTGAGCCTTGGTTCTGGAACCCTGTGGATTGGGAACATGACTGAGGTTTTATTCTAGAACCCTGTAGCCGGGAAACATAACTGAGGATTGATTCTCGAACCCTGTGGCCTGGGAACATGACATCGGTGGATTCTAGAACCCTGTGGCCTGGGAACTTGTCTGAGGTTTGATGGTGGAAACCTGTGGCTTGGCAACATGACTAAGGTTTGATTCTGGAAGACTGTGGCCAGGAAGCATGATATCTGGTTGATTCTGGAAACTTGTGTCCTGGGAACATGACTGAGGTTTGTTTCTGGAAGCCTGTGCCCTGGGAACATGACTGAGGTTTGATTCTGGACACCTGTGTCCTGGGAACATGACTGAGGTTTGATGGTTGAAACCTGTGGCCCGCGAACATGACTCAGGTTTGATTCTGGAACCATGTGTCCTGGGAACATGACTGAGGTTTGATTTTGGAAACCTTTGGCCTGGGAAAATGACTGAGGTTTCATTGTGGAAACATGTGGCCTGGGATCATGATTGAGGTTTGATGGTGGAACACTCTGGCCTGGCAAAATGACTGAGGCTTGATTCTGGAACCCTGTGGCCCGGGAACATGAGAACGGTTTGATTCTGGAACCCTGTGGCCTTTAACATGACATCGGTGGATTCTGGAACCCTGTGGCCTGGGAACATGGGAACGGTTTGATTCTGGAACCCTGTGGCCTGGGAACATGAGTGAGGATTGATGGTGGAACCCTGTGGCCTGGCAACATGACTGAGGTTTGATACTGGAAGACTGTGGCCAGGAAACATGATATCGGGTTGATTCTGGAAACTTCTGTCCTGGGAACAAGACTGAGGTTTGATTCTGGAACCCTGTGTCCTGGGAATATGACAAAGGTTTGTTGCTGGAAGCCTGTTCCCTGGGTACATGACTGAGGTTTGATTCTGGACACCTGTGTCCTGGGAACATGAGTGATGTTTGATTGTTGAAACCTGTGGCCTGCGAACATGACTCAGGTTTGATTCTGGAAACATGTGTCCTGGGAATATGACTGAGGTTTGATTCGGAAACCTTTGGCCTGAGAAAATGACTGAGGTTTCATTGTGGAAACATGTGGCCTGGGATCATGACTGAGGTTTGGTGGTGGAACACTCTGGCCTTGCAAAATGACTGAGGCTTGATTCCGGAACCCTGTGGCCCGGGAACGTGACTGAGGTTTGATGGCAGAAACCTGTGGCCTGGCAACATGACTGACGTTTGATTCTGGATCCCTGTGGCCTGAGAACATGACTGAGGCGTGATTCTGGAAAACTGTGGCCTGGGAACATGACATCTGTTTAGATTGTGGAATACTGTGCCCCGGGAACCTGACTGAGCCTTGGTTCTGAAACCCTGTGGACTGGGAACATGACTGAGGTTTTATTCTGGAACCCTGTAGCCTGGGAACATAACTGAGGATTGATTCTGGAACCCTGTGGCCTGGGAACATGATACCGGTGGATTCTGGAACCCTGGGGACTGGGCATGTGACATCTGTTTAGATTGTGGAATACTGTGCCCCGGGAACCTGACTGAGCCTTGGTTCTGGAACCCTGTGGATTGGGAACATGACTGAGGTTTTATTCTAGAACCCTGTAGCCGGGAAACATAACTGAGGATTGATTCTCGAACCCTGTGGCCTGGGAACATGACATCGGTGGATTCTAGAACCCTGTGGCCTGGGAACATGTCTGAGGTTTGATGGTGGAAACCTGTGGCTTGGCAACATGACTAAGGTTTGATTCTGGAAGACTGTGGCCAGGAAGCATGATATCTGGTTGATTCTGGAAACTTGTGTCCTGGGAACATGACTGAGGTTTGTTTCTGGAAGCCTGTGCCCTGGGAACATGACTGAGGTTTGATTCTGGACACCTGTGTCCTGGGAACATGACTGAGGTTTGATGGTTGAAACCTGTGGCCCGCGAACATGACTCAGGTTTGATTCTGGAACCATGTGTCCTGGGAACATGACTGAGGTTTGATTTTGGAAACCTTTGGCCTGGGAAAATGACTGAGGTTTCATTGTGGAAACATGTGGCCTGGGATCATGACTGAGGTTTGATGGTGGAACACTCTGGCCTGGCAAAATGACTGAGGCTTGATTCTGGAACCCTGTGGCCCGGGAACATGAGAACGGTTTGATTCTGGAACCCTGTGGCCTTTAACATGACATCGGTGGATTCTGGAACCCTGTGGCCTGGGAACATGGGAACGGTTTGATTCTGGAACCCTGTGGCCTGGGAACATGAGTGAGGATTGATGGTGGAACCCTGTGGCCTGGCAACATGACTGAGGTTTGATACTGGAAGACTGTGGCCAGGAAACATGATATCGGGTTGATTCTGGAAACTTCTGTCCTGGGAACAAGACTGAGGTTTGATTCTGGAACCCTGTGTCCTGGGAATATGACAAAGGTTTGTTGCTGGAAGCCTGTTCCCTGGGTACATGACTGAGGTTTGATTCTGGACACCTGTGTCCTGGGAACATGAGTGATGTTTGATTGTTGAAACCTGTGGCCTGCGAACATGACTCAGGTGTGATTCTGGAACCATGTGTCCTGGGAATATGACTGAGGTTTGATTCTGGAAACCTTTGGCCTGAGAAAATGACTGAGGTTTCATTGTGGAAACATGTGGCCTGGGATCATGACTGAGGTTTGGTGGTGGAACACTCTGGCCTTGCAAAATGACTGAGGCTTGATTCCGGAACCCTGTGGCCCGGGAACGTGACTGAGGTTTGATGGCAGAAACCTGTGGCCTGGCAACATGACTGACGTTTGATTCTGGATCCCTGTGGCCTGGGAACATGACTGAGGCGTGATTCTGGAAAACTGTGGCCTGGGAACATGACATCTGTTTAGATTGTGGAATACTGTGCCCCGGGAACCTGACTGAGCCTTGGTTCTGAAACCCTGTGGACTGGGAACATGACTGAGGTTTTATTCTGGAACCCTGTAGCCTGGGAACATAACTGAGGATTGATTCTGGAACCCTGTGGCCTGGGAACATGATACCGGTGGATTCTGGAACCCTGGGGACTGGGCATGTGACATCTGTTTAGATTGTGGAATACTGTGCCCCGGGAACCTGACTGAGCCTTGGTTCTGGAACCCTGTGGATTGGGAACATGACTGAGGTTTTATTCTAGAACCCTGTAGCCGGGAAACATAACTGAGGATTGATTCTCGAACCCTGTGGCCTGGGAACATGACATCGGTGGATTCTAGAACCCTGTGGCCTGGGAACATGTCTGAGGTTTGATGGTGGAAACCTGTGGCTTGGCAACATGACTAAGGTTTGATTCTGGAAGACTGTGGCCAGGAAGCATGATATCTGGTTGATTCTGGAAACTTGTGTCCTGGGAACATGACTGAGGTTTGTTTCTGGAAGCCTGTGCCCTGGGAACATGACTGAGGTTTGATTCTGGACACCTGTGTCCTGGGAACATGACTGAGGTTTGATGGTTGAAACCTGTGGCCCGCGAACATGACTCAGGTTTGATTCTGGAACCATGTGTCCTGGGAACATGACTGAGGTTTGATTTTGGAAACCTTTGGCCTGGGAAAATGACTGAGGTTTCATTGTGGAAACATGTGGCCTGGGATCATGACTGAGGTTTGATGATGGAACACTCTGGCCTGGCAAAATGACTGAGGCTTGATTCTGGAACCCTGTGGCCCGGGAACATGAGAACGGTTTGATTCTGGAACCCTGTGGCCTTTAACATGACATCGGTGGATTCTGGAACCCTGTGGCCTGGGAACATGGGAACGGTTTGATTCTGGAACCCTGTGGCCTGGGAACATGAGTGAGGATTGATGGTGGAACCCTGTGGCCTGGCAACATGACTGAGGTTTGATACTGGAAGACTGTGGCCAGGAAACATGATATCGGGTTGATTCTGGAAACTTCTGTCCTGGGAACAAGACTGAGGTTTGATTCTGGAACCCTGTGTCCTGGGAATATGACAAAGGTTTGTTGCTGGAAGCCTGTTCCCTGGGTACATGACTGAGGTTTGATTCTGGACACCTGTGTCCTGGGAACATGAGTGATGTTTGATTGTTGAAACCTGTGGCCTGCGAACATGACTCAGGTTTGATTCTGGAACCATGTGTCCTGGGAATATGACTGAGGTTTGATTCTGGAAACCTTTGGCCTGAGAAAATGACTGAGGTTTCATTGTGGAAACATGTGGCCTGGGATCATGACTGAGGTTTGATGGTGGAACACTCTGGCCTGGCAAAATGACTGAGGCTTGATTCCGGAACCCTGTGGCCCGGGAACGTGACTGAGGTTTGATGGCAGAAACCTGTGGCCTGGCAACATGACTGACGTTTGATTCTGGATCCCTGTGGCCTGGGAACATGACTGAGGCGTGATTCTGGAAAACTGTGGCCTGGGAACATGACATCTGTTTAGATTGTGGAATACTGTGCCCCGGGAACCTGACTGAGCCTTGGTTCTGAAACCCTGTGGACTGGGAACATGACTGAGGTTTTATTCTGGAACCCTGTAGCCTGGGAACATAACTGAGGATTGATTCTGGAACCCTGTGGCCTGGGAACATGATACCGGTGGATTCTGGAACCCTGGGGACTGGGCATGTGACATCTGTTTAGATTGTGGAATACTGTGCCCCGGGAACCTGACTGAGCCTTGGTTCTGGAACCCTGTGGATTGGGAACATGACTGAGGTTTTATTCTAGAACCCTGTAGCCTGGAAACATAACTGAGGATTGATTCTCGAACCCTGTGGCCTGGGAACATGACATCGGTGGATTCTAGAACCCTGTGCCCTGGGAACATGTCTGAGGTTTGATGGTGGAAACCTGTGGCTTGGCAACATGACTAAGGTTTGATTCTGGAAGACTGTGGCCAGGAAGCATGATATCTGGTTGATTCTGGAAACTTGTGTCCTGGGAACATGACTGAGGTTTGTTTCTGGAAGCCTGTGCCCTGGGAACATGACTGAGGTTTGATTCTGGACACCTGTGTCCTGGGAACATGACTGAGGTTTGATGGTTGAAACCTGTGGCCTGCGAACATGACTCAGGTTTGATTCTGGAACCATGTGTCCTGGGAACATGACTGAGGTTTGATTTTGGAAACCTTTGGCCTGGGAAAATGACTGAGGTTTCATTGTGGAAACATGTGGCCTGGGATCATGATTGAGGTTTGATGGTGGAACACTCTGGCCTGGCAAAATGACTGAGGCTTGATTCTGGAACCCTGTGGCCCGGGAACATGAGAACGGTTTGATTCTGGAACCCTGTGGCCTTTAACATGACATCGGTGGATTCTGGAACCCTGTGGCCTGGGAACATGGGAACGGTTTGATTCTGGAACCCTGTGGCCTGGGAACATGAGTGAGGATTGATGGTGGAACCCTGTGGCCTGGCAACATGACTGAGGTTTGATACTGGAAGACTGTGGCCAGGAAACATGATATCGGGTTGATTCTGGAAACTTCTGTCCTGGGAACAAGACTGAGGTTTGATTCTGGAACCCTGTGTCCTGGGAATATGACAAAGGTTTGTTGCTGGAAGCCTGTTCCCTGGGTACATGACTGAGGTTTGATTCTGGACACCTGTGTCCTGGGAACATGAGTGATGTTTGATTGTTGAAACCTGTGGCCTGCGAACATGACTCAGGTTTGATTCTGGAACCATGTGTCCTGGGAATATGACTGAGGTTTGATTCTGGAAACCTTTGGCCTGAGAAAATGACTGAGGTTTCATTGTGGAAACATGTGTCCTGGGATCATGACTGAGGTTTGGTGGTGGAACACTCTGGCCTGGCAAAATGACTGAGGCTTGATTCCGGAACCCTGTGGCCCGGGAACGTGACTGAGGTTTGATGGCAGAAACCTGTGGCCTGGCAACATGACTGACGTTTGATTATGGATCCCTGTGGCCTGGGAACATGACTGAGGCGTGATTCTGGAAAACTGTGGCCTGGGAACATGACATCTGTTTAGATTGTGGAATACTGTGCCCCGGGAACCTGACTGAGCCTTGGTTCTGAAACCCTGTGGACTGGGAACATGACTGAGGTTTTATTCTGGAACCCTGTAGCCTGGGAACATAACTGAGGATTGATTCTGGAACCCTGTGGCCTGGGAACATGATACCGGTGGATTCTGGAACCCTGGGGACTGGGCATGTGACATCTGTTTAGATTGTGGAATACTGTGCCCCGGGAACCTGACTGAGCCTTGGTTCTGGAACCCTGTGGATTGGGAACATGACTGAGGTTTTATTCTAGAACCCTGTAGCCGGGAAACATAACTGAGGATTGATTCTCGAACCCTGTGGCCTGGGAACATGACATCGGTGGATTCTAGAACCCTGTGGCCTGGGAACATGTCTGAGGTTTGATGGTGGAAACCTGTGGCTTGGCAACATGACTAAGGTTTGATTCTGGAAGACTGTGGCCAGGAAGCATGATATCTGGTTGATTCTGGAAACTTGTGTCCTGGGAACATGACTGAGGTTTGTTTCTGGAAGCCTGTGCCCTGGGAACATGACTGAGGTTTGATTCTGGACACCTGTGTCCTGGGAACATGACTGAGGTTTGATGGTTGAAACCTGTGGCCCGCGAATATGACTCAGGTTTGATTCTGGAACCATGTGTCCTGGGAACATGACTGAGGTTTGATTTTGGAAACCTTTGGCCTGGGAAAATGACTGAGGTTTCATTGTGGAAACATGTGGCCTGGGATCATGACTGAGGTTTGATGGTGGAACACTCTGGCCTGGCAAAATGACTGAGGCTTGATTCTGGAACCCTGTGGCCCGGGAACATGAGAACGGTTTGATTCTGGAACCCTGTGGCCTTTAACATGACATCGGTGGATTCTGGAACCCTGTGGCCTGGGAACATGAGAACGGTTTGATTCTGGAACCCTGTGGCCTGGGAACATGAGTGAGGATTGATGGTGGAACCCTGTGGCCTGGCAACATGACTGAGGTTTGATACTGGAAGACTGTGGCCAGGAAACATGATATCGGGTTGATTCTGGAAACTTCTGTCCTGGGAACAAGACTGAGGTTTGATTCTGGAACCCTGTGTCCTGGGAATATGACAAAGGTTTGTTGCTGGAAGCCTGTTCCCTGGGTACATGACTGAGGTTTGATTCTGGACACCTGTGTCCTGGGAACATGAGTGATGTTTGATTGTTGAAACCTGTGGCCTGCGAACATGACTCAGGTGTGATTCTGGAACCATGTGTCCTGGGAATATGACTGAGGTTTGATTCTGGAAACCTTTGGCCTGAGAAAATGACTGAGGTTTCATTGTGGAAACATGTGGCCTGGGATCATGACTGAGGTTTGATGGTGGAACACTCTGGCCTGGCAAAATGACTGAGGCTTGATTCCGGAACCCTGTGGCCCGGGAACGTGACTGAGGTTTGATGGCAGAAACCTGTGGCCTGGCAACATGACTGACGTTTGATTCTGGATCCCTGTGGCCTGGGAACATGACTGAGGCGTGATTCTGGAAAACTGTGGCCTGGGAACATGACATCCGTTTAGATTGTGGAATACTGTGCCCCGGGAACCTGACTGAGCCTTGGTTCTGAAACCCTGTGGACTGGGAACATGACTGAGGTTTTATTCTGGAACCCTGTAGCCTGGGAACATAACTGAGGATTGATTCTGGAACCCTGTGGCCTGGGAACATGATACCGGTGGATTCTGGAACCCTGGGGACTGGGCATGTGACATCTGTTTAGATTGTGGAATACTGTGCCCCGGGAACCTGACTGAGCCTTGGTTCTGGAACCCTGTGGATTGGGAACATGACTGAGGTTTTATTCTAGAACCCTGTAGCCGGGAAACATAACTGAGGATTGATTCTCGAACCCTGTGGCCTGGGAACATGACATCGGGGGATTCTAGAACCCTGTGGCCTGGGAACATGTCTGAGGTTTGATGGTGGAAACCTGTGGCTTGGCAACATGACTAAGGTTTGATTCTGGAAGACTGTGGCCAGGAAGCATGATATCTGGTTGATTCTGGAAACTTGTGTCCTGGGAACATGACTGAGGTTTGTTTCTGGAAGCCTGTGCCCTGGGAACATGACTGAGTGTTGATTCTGGACACCTGTGTCCTGGGAACATGACTGAGGTTTGATGGTTGAAACCTGTGGCCCGCGAACATGACTCAGGTTTGATTCTGGAACCATGTGTCCTGGGAACATGACTGAGGTTTGATTTTGGAAACCTTTGGCCTGGGAAAATGACTGAGGTTTCATTGTGGAAACATGTGGCCTGGGATCATGACTGAGGTTTGATGGTGGAACACTCTGGCCTGGCAAAATGACTGAGGCTTGATTCTGGAACCCTGTGGCCCGGGAACGTGAGAACGGTTTGATTCTGGAACCCTGTGGCCTTTAACATGACATCGGTGGATTCTGGAACCCTGTGGCCTGGGAACATGGGAACGGTTTGATTCTGGAACCCTGTGGCCTGGGAACATGAGTGAGGATTGATGGTGGAACCCTGTGGCCTGGCAACATGACTGAGGTTTGATACTGGAAGACTGTGGCCAGGAAACATGATATCGGGTTGATTCTGGAAACTTCTGTCCTGGGAACAAGACTGAGGTTTGATTCTGGAACCCTGTGTCCTGGGAATATGACAAAGGTTTGTTGCTGGAAGCCTGTTCCCTGGGTACATGACTGAGGTTTGATTCTGGACACCTGTGTCCTGGGAACATGAGTGATGTTTGATTGTTGAAACCTGTGGCCTGCGAACATGACTCAGGTTTGATTCTGGAACCATGTGTCCTGGGAATATGACTGAGGTTTGATTCTGGAAACCTTTGGCCTGAGAAAATGACTGAGGTTTCATTGTGGAAACATGTGGCCTGGGATCATGACTGAGGTTTGATGGTGGAACACTCTGGCCTGGCAAAATGACTGAGGCTTGATTCTGGAACCCTGTGGCCCGGGAACGTGACTGAGGTTTGATGGCAGAAACCTGTGGCCTGGCAACATGACTGACGTTTGATTCTGGATCCCTGTGGCCTGGGAACATGACTGAGGCGTGATTCTGGAAAACTGTGGCCTGGGAACATGACATCTGTTTAGATTGTGGAATACTGTGCCCCGGGAACCTGACTGAGCCTTGGTTCTGAAACCCTGTGGACTGGGAACATGACTGAGGTTTTATTCTGGAACCCTGTAGCCTGGGAACATAACTGAGGATTGATTCTGGAACCCTGTGGCCTGGGAACATGATACCGGTGGATTCTGGAACCCTGGGGACTGGGCATGTGACATCTGTTTAGATTGTGGAATACTGTGCCCCGGGAACCTGACTGAGCCTTGGTTCTGGAACCCTGGGGATTGGGAACATGACTGAGGTTTTATTCTAGAACCCTGTAGCCTGGAAACATAACTGAGGATTGATTCTCGAACCCTGTGGCCTGGGAACATGACATCGGTGGATTCTAGAACCCTGTGCCCTGGGAACATGTCTGAGGTTTGATGGTGGAAACCTGTGGCTTGGCAACATGACTAAGGTTTGATTCTGGAAGACTGTGGCCAGGAAGCATGATATCTGGTTGATTCTGGAAACTTGTGTCCTGGGAACATGACTGAGGTTTGTTTCTGGAAGCCTGTGCCCTGGGAACATGACTGAGGTTTGATTCTGGACACCTGTGTCCTGGGAACATGACTGAGGTTTAAAGGTTGAAACCTGTGGCCCGCGAACATGACTCAGGTTTGATTCTGGAACCATGTGTCCTGGGAACATGACTGAGGTTTGATTTTGGAAACCTTTGGCCTGGGAAAATGACTGAGGTTTCATTGTGGAAACATGTGGCCTGGGATCATGACTGAGGTTTGATGGTGGAACACTCTGGCCTGGCAAAATGACTGAGGCTTGATTCTGGAACCCTGTGGCCCGGGAACGTGAGAACGGTTTGATTCTGGAACCCTGTGGCCTTTAACATGACATCGGTGGATTCTGGAACCCTGTGGCCTGGGAACATGGGAACGGTTTGATTCTGGAACCCTGTGCCCTGGGAACATGAGTGAGGATTGATGGTGGAACCCTGTGGCCTGGCAACATGACTGAGGTTTGATACTGGAAGACTGTGGCCAGGAAACATGATATCGGGTTGATTCTGGAAACTTCTGTCCTGGGAACAAGACTGAGGTTTGATTCTGGAACCCTGTGTCCTGGGAATATGACAAAGGTTTGTTGCTGGAAGCCTGTTCCCTGGGTACATGACTGAGGTTTGATTCTGGACACCTGTGTCCTGGGAACATGAGTGATGTTTGATTGTTGAAACCTGTGGCCTGCGAACATGACTCAGGTTTGATTCTGGAACCATGTGTCCTGGGAATATGACTGAGGTTTGATTCTGGAAACCTTTGGCCTGAGAAAATGACTGAGGTTTCATTGTGGAAACATGTGGCCTGGGATCATGACTGAGGTTTGATGGTGGAACACTCTGGCCTGGCAAAATGACTGAGGCTTGATTCCGGAACCCTGTGGCCCGGGAACGTGACTGAGGTTTGATGGCAGAAACCTGTGGCCTGGCAACATGACTGATGTTTGATTCTGGATCCCTGTGGCCTGGGAACATGACTGAGGCGTGATTCTGGAAAACTGTGGCCTGGGAACATGACATCTGTTTAGATTGTGGAATACTGTGCCCCGGGAACCTGACTGAGCCTTGGTTCTGAAACCCTGTGGACTGGGAACATGACTGAGGTTTTATTCTGGAACCCTGTAGCCTGGGAACATAACTGAGGATTGATTCTGGAACCCTGTGGCCTGGGAACATGATACCGGTGGATTCTGGAACCCTGGGGACTGGGCATGTGACATCTGTTTAGATTGTGGAATACTGTGCCCCGGGAACCTGACTGAGCCTTGGTTCTGGAACCCTGTGGATTGGGAACATGACTGAGGTTTTATTCTAGAACCCTGTAGCCGGGAAACATAACTGAGGATTGATTCTCGAACCCTGTGGCCTGGGAACATGACATCGGTGGATTCTAGAACCCTGTGGCCTGGGAACATGTCTGAGGTTTGATGGTGGAAACCTGTGGCTTGGCAACATGACTAAGGTTTGATTCTGGAAGACTGTGGCCAGGAAGCATGATATCTGGTTGATTCTGGAAACTTGTGTCCTGGGAACATGACTGAGGTTTGTTTCTGGAAGCCTGTGCCCTGGGAACATGACTGAGGTTTGATTCTGGACACCTGTGTCCTGGGAACATGACTGAGGTTTGATGGTTGAAACCTGTGGCCCGCGAACATGACTCAGGTTTGATTCTGGAACCATGTGTCCTGGGAACATGACTGAGGTTTGATTTTGGAAACCTTTGGCCTGGGAAAATGACTGAGGTTTCATTGTGGAAACATGTGGCCTGGGATCATGACTGAGGTTTGATGGTGGAACACTGGCCTGGCAAAATGACTGAGGCTTGATTCTGGAACCCTGTGGCCCGGGAACATGAGAACGGTTTGATTCTGGAACCCTGTGGCCTTTAACATGACATCGGTGGATTCTGGAACCCTGTGGCCTGGGAACATGAGAACGGTTTGATTCTGGAACCCTGTGGCCTGGGAACATGAGTGAGGATTGATGGTGGAACCCTGTGGCCTGGCAACATGACTGAGGTTTGATACTGGAAGACTGTGGCCAGGAAACATGATATCGGGTTGATTCTGGAAACTTCTGTCCTGGGAACAAGATTGAGGTTTGATTCTGGAACCCTGTGTCCTGGGAATATGACAAAGGTTTGTTGCTGGAAGCCTGTTCCCTGGGTACATGACTGAGGTTTGATTCTGGACACCTGTGTCCTGGGAACATGAGTGATGTTTGATTGTTGAAACCTGTGGCCTGCGAACATGACTCAGGTGTGATTCTGGAACCATGTGTCCTGGGAATATGACTGAGGTTTGATTCTGGAAACCTTTGGCCTGAGAAAATGACTGAGGTTTCATTGTGGAAACATGTGGCCTGGGATCATGACTGAGGTTTGATGGTGGAACACTCTGGCCTGGCAAAATGACTGAGGCTTGATTCAGGAACCCTGTGGCCCGGGAACGTGACTGAGGTTTGATGGCAGAAACCTGTGGCCTGGCAACATGACTGACGTTTGATTCTGGATCCCTGTGGCCTGGGAACATGACTGAGGCGTGATTCTGGAAAACTGTGGCCTGGGAACATGACATCTGTTTAGATTGTGGAATACTGTGCCCCGGGAACCTGACTGAGCCTTGGTTCTGAAACCCTGTGGACTGGGAACATGACTGAGGTTTTATTCTGGAACCCTGTAGCCTGGGAACATAACTGAGGATTGATTCTGGAACCCTGTGGCCTGGGAACATGATACCGGTGGATTCTGGAACCCTGGGGACTGGGCATGTGACATCTGTTTAGATTGTGGAATACTGTGCCCCGGGAACCTGACTGAGCCTTGGTTCTGGAACCCTGTGGATTGGGAACATGACTGAGGTTTTATTCTAGAACCCTGTAGCCGGGAAACATAACTGAGGATTGATTCTCGAACCCTGTGGCCTGGGAACATGACATCGGTGGATTCTAGAACCCTGTGGCCTGGGAACATGTCTGAGGTTTGATGGTGGAAACCTGTGGCTTGGCAACATGACTAAGGTTTGATTCTGGAAGACTGTGGCCAGGAAGCATGATATCTGGTTGATTCTGGAAACTTGTGTCCTGGGAACATGACTGAGGTTTGTTTCTGGAAGCCTGTGCCCTGGGAACATGACTGAGGTTTGATTCTGGACACCTGTGTCCTGGGAACATGACTGAGGTTTGATGGTTGAAACCTGTGGCCCGCGAACATGACTCAGGTTTGATTCTGGAACCATGTGTCCTGGGAACATGACTGAGGTTTGATTTTGGAAACCTTTGGCCTGGGAAAATGACTGAGGTTTCATTGTGGAAACATGTGGCCTGGGATCATGACTGAGGTTTGATGGTGGAACACTGGCCTGGCAAAATGACTGAGGCTTGATTCTGGAACCCTGTGGCCCGGGAACATGAGAACGGTTTGATTCTGGAACCCTGTGGCCTTTAACATGACATCGGTGGATTCTGGAACCCTGTGGCCTGGGAACATGAGTGAGGATTGATGGTGGAACCCTGTGGCCTGGCAACATGACTGAGGTTTGATACTGGAAGACTGTGGCCAGGAAACATGATATCGGGTTGATTCTGGAAACTTCTGTCCTGGGAACAAGACTGAGGTTTGATTCTGGAACCCTGTGTCCTGGGAATATGACAAAGGTTTGTTGCTGGAAGCCTGTTCCCTGGGTACATGACTGAGGTTTGATTCTGGACACCTGTGTCCTGGGAACATGAGTGATGTTTGATTGTTGAAACCTGTGGCCTGCGAACATGACTCAGGTTTGATTCTGGAACCATGTGTCCTGGGAATATGACTGAGGTTTGATTCTGGAAACCTTTGGCCTGAGAAAATGACTGAGGTTTCATTGTGGAAACATGTGGCCTGGGATCATGACTGAGGTTTGATGGTGGAACACTCTGGCCTGGCAAAATGACTGAGGCTTGATTCCGGAACCCTGTGGCCCGGGAAAGTGACTGAGGTTTGATGGCAGAAACCTGTGGCCTGGCAACATGACTGACGTTTGATTCTGGATCCCTGTGGCCTGGGAACATGACTGAGGCGTGATTCTGGAACCCTGTGGCCTGGGAACATGAGTGAGGATTGATGGTGGAAGCCTGTGGCCTGGCAACATGACTGAGGTTTGATACTGGAAGACTGTGGCCAGGAAACATGATATCGGGTTGATTCTGGAAACTTCTGTCCTGGGAACAAGACTGAGGTTTGATTCTGGAACCCTGTGTCCTGGGAATATGACAAAGGTTTGTTGCTGGAAGCCTGTTCCCTGGGTACATGACTGAGGTTTGATTCTGGACACCTGTGTCCTGGGAACATGAGTGATGTTTGATTGTTGAAACCTGTGGCCTGCAAACATGACTCAGGTTTGATTCTGGAACCATGTGTCCTGGGAATATGACTGAGGTTTGATTCTGGAAACCTTTGGCCTGAGAAAATGACTGAGGTTTCATTGTGGAAACATGTGGCCTGGGATCATGACTGAGGTTTGATGGTGGAACACTCTGGCCTGGCAAAATGACTGAGGCTTGATTCCGGAACCCTGTGGCCCGGGAACGTGACTGAGGTTTGATGGCAGAAACCTGTGGCCTGGCAACATGACTGACGTTTGATTCTGGATCCCTGTGGCCTGGGAACATGACTGAGGCGTGATTCTGGAAAACTGTGGCCTGGGAACATGACATCTGTTTAGATTGTGGAATACTGTGCCCCGGGAACCTGACTGAGCCTTGGTTCTGAAACCCTGTGGACTGGGAACATGACTGAGGTTTTATTCTGGAACCCTGTAGCCTGGGAACATAACTGAGGATTGATTCTGGAACCCTGTGGCCTGGGAACATGATACCGGTGGATTCTGGAACCCTGGGGACTGGGCATGTGACATCTGTTTAGATTGTGGAATACTGTGCCCCGGGAACCTGACTGAGCCTTGGTTCTGGAACCCTGTGGATTGGGAACATGACTGAGGTTTTATTCTAGAACCCTGTAGCCGGGAAACATAACTGAGTATTGATTCTCGAACCCTGTGGCCTGGGAACATGACATCAGTGGATTCTAGAACCCTGTGGCCTGGGAACATGTCTGAGGTTTGATGGTGGAAACCTGTGGCTTGGCAACATGACTAAGTTTGATTTTGGAAGACTGTGGCCAGGAAGCATGATATCTGGTTGATTCTGGAAACTTGTGTCCTGGGAACATGACTGAGGTTTGTTTCTGGAAGCCTGTGCCCTGGGAACATGACTGAGGTTTGGTTCTGCACACCTGTGTCCTGGGAACATGACTGAGGTTTGATTGTTGAAACCTGTGGCCTGCAAACATGACTGAGGTTTGATTCTGGAACCATGTGTCCTGGGAATATGACTGAGGTTTGATTCTGGAAACCTGTGGCCTGGGAAAATGACTGAGGTTTCATTGTGGAAACATGTGGCCTGGGATCATGACTGAGGTTTGATGGCAGAACTCTCTGGCCTGGCAACATGACTAAGGCTTGATTCTGGAACCCTGTGGCCTGGGAACTTGACTGAGTTTTGATTGCAGAAACCTGTGGACTGGCAACATGACTGAGGTTTGATTGTGGAACCCTGTGGCCTGGGAACATGACATCGGTTGCATTCAGGAACCCTGTGGCCTGGGAACATGACTGAGGTTTGATTGTAGAGCCCTGTGCCCTGGGAACATGACATCGGTTGCATTCAGGAACCCTGTGGCCTAGGAATATGACTGAGGTTTGATTCTGGAAACCATTGTCCTGGAAACATGACTGATGTTAGACTGTGGAATCCTGGGGCCTGGGAACATGACATCGGTAGATTCTGGAACCCTGTGGCCTGGAAACATGAGAACGGTTTGATTCTTTAACCCTGTGGCCTGGGAACATGTCTGAGGTTTGATGGTGGAAACTTGTGGCCTGGCAACATGACTGAGGTTTGATGCTGGAAGACTCTTGCCACGGAACATGATATCGGGTTGATTGTGGAAACCTGTGTCCCGGGAACAAGACTGAGGTTTTCTTCTGGAACCCTGTGGCCTGGGAACATGACTGAGGTTTGTTTCTGGATGCCTCTTCCCTGGGAACATGACTGAGGTTTGATTCTGGACACCTGTGTCCTGGGAACTTGACTGAGATTTGTTTGTTGAAACGTATGGCCTGCGAACATGACTGAGGTTTGATTTTGGAACCGTGTGCCCTGGGAATATGACTGAGGTTTGATTCTGGAGACCATTGGCCTGGGAACATGCATGATGTTAGATTGTGGAATCCTGTGGCCTGGGAACATGACATCGGTTTGGATTCTGGTACCCTGTTGCCTGGGAACATGAAATCGGTTTGATTCTGGAAACCTGTGGCTTGGGAAAATGTCTGAGGTTTCATTATGGAAACATGTGGCCTGGGATCATGACTGAGGTTTGATGGTGAAACACTCTGGCCTGGCAAAATGACTGAGGCTTAATTCTGGACCCCTGTGGCCTGGACACTTGCCTGAGTTTTGATGGCAGAAACCTGTGGACTGGCAACATGACTGAGGGTTGATTGTGGAACCCTGTACCCTGGAAACATGACTGTGGCCTGGTACTGGAAACCCATGGCCTGGGAACTTGACATTGGTTTGATTCTTGAACCCTGTGTCCTGGGAACATGATTGAGGTTTGATGGAGGAACCCTGTGGCCTGGGAACATGACTGAGGTTTGATGGTGGTACCCTGTGGCCTGGCAACATGACTGAGGCTTGATTCTGGAACCCTGTGTCCTGGGAACTTGACTGTGGTTTGATCACAGAAACCTGTTGACTGGCAACATGACTGAGGTTTGATGGTGGAACCCTGTGTACTGGGAACATGACTGAGGCCTGATACTGGAACCCCGTGGCGTGGGAACATGCCATTGGTTTGATTCTTGAACACTGTTTCCTGGGAACATGATTGAGGTTTGATGGTGGAACCCTGTGTACTGGGAACATGACTGAGGCCTGATACTGGAACCCCGTGGCGTGGGAACATGCCATTGGTTTGATTCTTGAACCCTGTTTCCTGGGAGCATGACTGAGGTTTGATGGTGGAATCCTGTGGCCTGGCCAGATGACTTAAGTTTGATTGTGCAACACTCTGGCCTGGGAACATGACTGAGGCTTGATGGTGGAACCGTGGCCTGGCAATAGGACTGAGGTTTGATTGTTGAACCCTCTTGCCTGGGAACATGACTGAGGTTTAATTGTGGAACCCTGTGGCCTTGGAACATGACTGGGATTTTCTTTTTGAAACCTGTGTCCAGGGAACATGACTGAGGTTTTATTCTGGAACCCTGGGTCCTGGGAACACGACTGAGGTTTGATTCTGGAACCATGTGGCCTGGGAATATGACTGAGGTTTGATTCTGGAAACCATTGGCCTGGGGACATGACTGATATTAGATTGTGGCATCCTGTCGCCTTGGAACATGACATCGGTTTGGATTCTGGTACCCTGTTGCCTGGGAACAAGAAATCGGTTTGATTCTGGAAACCTGTGTCCTGGGACTATGACTGAGGTTTGATGGTGGTACCCTATGGCCTGGCAACATGACTCAGGTTTGGTTCTGGATCCCTATGGCCTGGGAACATGACTGAGGCGTGGTTCTGGAATCCTGTGGCCTGGGAACATGAAATCTGTTGAGATTGTGGAATACTGTGCAACGGGATCCTGACTGAGCCTTGGTTCTGGAACCCTGTGTACTGGAAACATGACTGAGGTTTTGTTCTGGAACACTGTGTCCTGCGAACACGACTGAGGTTTGATTCTGGAACCATGTGTCCTGGGAATATGACTGAGGTTTGATTCTGAAAACCTGTGGCCTGGGAAAATGACTGAGGTTTCATTGTGGAAACATGTGGCCTGGGATCATGACTGAGGTTTGATGGTGGAACACTCTGGCCTGGCAAAATAACTGACGCTTGATTCTGAAACCCTGTGGCCTGGGCACTTGCCTGAGTTTTGATGGCAGAAACCTGTGGACTGGCAACATGACTGAGGTTTGATTGTGGCACCCTGTGCCCTGGAAACATGACTGTGGCCTGGTACTGGAAACCCATGGCCTGGGAACTTGACATTGATTTGATTCTGGAACCCTGTTCCTGGGAACATGATTGAGGTTTGATGGAGGAACCTTGTGGGCTGGGAATATGACTGAGGTTTGTTGGTGGTACCCTGTCGCCTGGAAACATGACTGAGGCTTGATTCTGGAACTCTGTGTCCTGGGAACTTGACTATGGTTTGATCGCAGAAACCTGTGGACTCGCAACATGACTGAGGTTTGATGGTGGAACCCTGTGTACTGGGAACATAACAGAGGCCTGATACTGTAACCCTGTGGCCTGGGAACATGCCATTGGTTTCATTCTTGAAACCTGTTTCCTGGGAACATGATTGAGATTTGATGGTTGAACCCTGTGGCCTGGCAACATGACTGAGGTTTGATGGTGGAAACCTGTGGCCTGGCAAGATGACTTAATTTTGATTCTGGAACACTCTGGCCTGGGAACATGACTGAGGCTTGATGGTGGAACCGTGGCCTGGCAATAGGACTGAGGTTTGATTGTTGAACCCTCTGGCCTGGGAATATGCCTGAGGTTTAATTGTGGAACCCTGTGGCCTGGGAACATGACTGGGATTTTATTTTTGAAACCTGTGTCCAGGGAAGATGACTGAGGTTTTATTCTGGAACCCTGTGGCCTGGGAACTTGAGTGAGGTTTGATGACAGAAACCTGTGGACTGCAACATAACTAAGGTTTGATTGTGTAACCCTGTGCCCTGGAAACATGACTGTGGCCTGGTAATGGAAAACCATGGCCTGGGAACTTGGCATTAGTTTGATTCTGGAACCCTGTGTCCTGGGAAGATGATTGAGGTTTGATGGAGGAAACCTGTGGCCTGGGAACATGACTGAGGTTTGATGGTGGTACCCTGTGGCCTGGCACCATGACTGAGGCTTGATTCTGGAACCCTGTGGCCTGGGAACTTGACTGTGGTTTGATAGCAGAAAGCTGTGGACTGCCAACATGACTGAGGTTTGATGGTGGAACCCTGTGCACTGGGAACATGACTGAGGCCTTATACTGGAACCCCGTGGTGTGGGAACATGTCATTGGTTTGATTCTGGATTCCTGTGTCCTGGGAACATGACTGAGGTTTGATGGTTGAAACTTGTGGCCTGGAAATATGACTGAGGTTTGATGGTGGAACCCTGTGGCCTAGCAAGATGACTTAGGTTTAATTGTGGAACACTCTGGCCTGGGAACATGACGGAGGCTTGATGGTGGAACCGTGGCCTGGCAATAGGACTGAGGTTTTATTGTGGAACCCTCTGGTCTGGGAATATGACTGAGGTTTAATTGTGGACCCCTGTGGCCTGGGAACATGACTGAGGTTTGATGGTGGAACCGTGGCCTGGCAATAGCACTGAGGTTTTATTGTGGAACCCTCTGGCCTGGGAATATGACTGAGGTTTAATTGTGGAAACCTGTGGCCTGGGAACATGACTGGAATTTTATTTTTGAATCCTGTGTCCAGGGAATATGACTGAGGTTTTATTCTGGGACCCTGGGTCCTAGGAACACGACTGAGCTTTGATTCTGGAACCATGTGGCCTGGGAATATGACTGAGGTTTGATTCTGGAAACCTGTTGCCTGGGAACATGACATCGGTTGGATTCTGGAACCCTGTGGCCTGGGAACGTGACTGAGGTTTGTTTCTAGAAGCGTGTTCCCTGGGAACATGACTGAGGTTTGATTATGGAACCATGTGTCCTGGTAATATGACTGAGGTTTGATTCTGGAAACCACTGGCCAGGGAACATGACTGATGTTAGATTGTGGAATCCTGTGGACTGGGAACATGACATCGGTGGATACTGGAAATCTGTGGCCTGGGAACATGAGAACGGTTTGATTATTTAACCCTGTGGCCTGGGAACATGTCTGAGGTTTGATGGTGGAAACCTGTGGCCTGGCAACATGACTGAGGTTTGATTCTGGAAGACTGTGGCCACGGAACATGATATCGGGTTCATTGTGGAAACCTGTGTCCTGGGAACAAGACTGAGGTTTGCTTCTGGAACCCTGTGGCCTGGGAACATGACATCGGTTGGATTCTGGAACCCTGTGGCATGGGAACATGGCTGAGGTTTGATTGTGGAAACCTCTGGTCTGGGAACATGACTGTGGTTTGATTCTGGCACCCTGTGGCCTTGGAAATTGACTGAGGTTTGATGGCACAAACCTGTGGACTGGCAACATGACTGAGGTTTGATGGTGGAACCCTGTGCACTGGGAATATGACTGAGGCCTGATACTGGAACACCGTGGCGTGGGAACATGCCATTGGGTTGATTCTGGAACCCTGTTTCCTGGGAATATGACTGAGGTTTGATGGTGGAACCCTGTGGCCTGGGAACATGAGAACGGTTTGATGCTGGAACCGTGTGGCCTGGGAACATGTCTGAGGTTTCATGGTGGAAACCTGTGGCCTGGCAACATTACTGAGGTTTGATTCTGGAAGACTGTGGCCAGGGAACATGATAAACGGTTGATTCTGGAAACCTGTGTCCTGGGAAAAAGACTGAGGTTTGCTTCTGGAACCCTGTGTCTTGGGAACATGACATCGGTGTATTCTGGAACCCTGTGTCCTGGGAACATGAGAACGGTTTGATTCTGGAACCCTGTGGCCTGGGAACATGTCTGAGGTTTGATGGTGGAAACCTGTTGCCTGGCAACATGACTGAGGTTTGATTCTGGAAGACTGTGGCCAGGGAATATCATATCGGGTTGATTCTGGAACCCTGTGATCTCGGAACAAGACTGAGGTTTGATTCTGTAACCCTGTGGCCTGAGAAAATGACATCGGTTGGATTCTGGAACCCTGTGGCCTGGGAACATAACTGAGGATTGATTCTGGAACCCTGTGGCCTGGGAACATGACATCAGTGTATTCTGGAACCCTGTGTCCTGGGAACATGAGAACGGTTTGATTCTGGAACCCTGTGGCCTGGGAACATGTCTGAGGTTTGATGGTGGAAACCTGTGGCCTGGCAACATGACTGAGGTTTGATTCTGGAAGACTGTGGCCAGGGAATATGATATCGGGTTGATTCTGGAACCCTGTGATCTGGGAACAAGACTGACGTTTGCTTCTGGAACCCTGTGGCCTGAGAAAATGACATCGGTTGGATTCTGGAACCCTGTGGCCTGGGAACATGACTGAGGTTTGTTTCTGGAAGCCTGTTCTCTGGGAACATGACTGAGGTTTGATTCTGCACACCTGTGTCCTGGGAACATGACTGAGGTTTGATTGTTGAAACCTGTGGCCTGTGAACATGACTGAGGTTTGATTCTGGAACCATGTGTCCTGGGAAAATGACTGAGGTTTCATTGTGGAAACATGTGGCCTGGGATCATGACTGAGGTTTGATGGCAGAACTCTCTGGCCTGGCAACATGACTAAGGCTTGATTCTGGAACCCTGTGGCCTGGGAACTTGACTGAGTTTTGATGGCAGAAACCTGTGGACTGGCAACATGACTGAGGTTTGATTGTGGAACCCTGTGGCCTGGGAACATGACATCGGTTGCATTCAGGAACCCTGTGGCCTGGGAACATGACTGAGTTTGATTGTAGAGCCCTGTGCCCTGGGAACATGACATCGGTTGCATTCAGGAACCCTGTGGCCTAAGAATATGACTGAGGTTTGATTCTGGAAACCATTGTCCTCGAAACATGACTAATGTTAGAGTGTGGAATCCTGGGGCCTGGGAACATGACATCGGTAGATTCTGGAAACCTGTGGCCTGGAAACATGAGAACGGTTTGATTCTTTAACCCTGTGGCCTGGGAACATGTCTGAGGTTTGATGGTGGAAACTTGTGGCCTGGCAACATGACTGAGGTTTGATGCTGGAAGACTCTTGCCACGGAACATGATATCGGGTTGATTGTGGAAACCTGTGTCCCGGGAACAAGACTGAGGTTTCCTTCTGGAACCCTGTGGCCTGGGAACATGACTGAGGTTTGTTTCTGGATGCCTGTTCCCTGGGAACATGACTGAGGTTTGATTCTGGACACCTGTGTCCTGGGAACTTGACTGAGATTTGTTTGTTGAAACGTATGGCCTGCGAACATGACTGAGGTTTGATTTTGGAACCGTGTGCCCTGGGAATATGACTGAGGTTTGATTCTGGAAACCATTGGCCTGGGAACATGCATGATGTTAGATTGTGGAATCCTGTGGCCTGGGAACATGACATCGGTTTGGATTCTGGTACCCTGTTGCCTGGGAACATGAAATCGGTTTGATTCTGGAAACCTGTGGCTTGGGAAAATGTCTGAGGTTTCATTGTGGAAACATGTGGCCTGGGATCATGACTGAGGTTTGATGGTGAAACACTCTGGCCTGGCAAAATGACTGAGGCTTAATTCTGGACCCCTGTGGCCTGGACACTTGCCTGAGTTTTGATGGCAGAAACCTGTGGACTGGCAACATGACTGAGGGTTGATTGTGGAACCCTGTACTCTGGAAACATGACTGTGGCCTGGCACTGGAAACCCATGGCCTGGGAATTTGACATTGGTTTGATTCTTGAACCCTGAGTCCTGGGAACATGATTGAGGTTTGATGGAGGAACCCTGTGGCCGGGGAACATGACTGAGGTTTGATGGTGGTACCCTGTGGCCTGGCAACATGACTGAGGCTTCATTCTGGAACCCTGTGTCCTGGGAACTTGACTGTGGTTTGATCACAGAAACCTGTTGACTGGCAACATGACTGAGGTTTGATGGTGGAACCCTGTGTACTGGGAACATGACTGAGGCCTGATACTGGAACCCCGTGGTGTGGGAACATGCCATTGGTTTGTTTCTTGAACCCTGTTTCCTGGGAACATTATTGAGGTTTGATGGTTGAACCCTGAGGCCTCGCAACATGACTGAGGTTTGATGGTGGAATCCTGTGGCCTGGCAAGATGACTTAAGTTTGATTGTGGAACACTCTGGCCTGGGAACATGACTGAGGCTTGATGGTGGAACCGTGGCCTGGCAATAGGACAGAGGTTTGATTGTTGAACCCTCTGGCCTGGGAACATGACTGAGGTTTAATTGTGGAACCCTGTGGCTTTGGAACATGGCTGGGATTTTCTTTTTGAAACCTGTGTCCAGGGAACATGACTGAGGTTTTATTCTGGAACACTGGGTCCTGGGAACACGACTGGGGTTTGATTCTGGAACCATGTGGCCTGGGAACATGTCTGAGGTTTGATGGTGGAAACCTGTGGCCTGGCAACATGACTGAGGTTTGATTCTGGAAGACTGTGGCCAGGGAATATGATATCGGGTTGATTCTGGAACCCTGTGATCTGGGAACAAGACTGACGTTTGCTTCTGGAACCCTGTGGCCTGAGAAAATGACATCGGTTGGATTCTGGAACCCTGTGGCCTGGGAACATGACTGAGGTTTGTTTCTAGAAGCCTGTTCTCTGGGAACATGACTGAGGTTTGATTCTGCACACCTGTGTCCTGGGAACATGACTGAGGTTTGATTGTTGAAACCTGTGGCCTGTGAACATGACTGAGGTTTGATTCTGGAACCATGTGTCCTGGGAATATGACTGAGGTTTGATTCTGGAAACCTGTGGCCTGGGAAAATGACTGAGGTTTCATTGTGGAAACATGTGGCCTGGGATCATGACTGAGGTTTGATGGCAGAACTCTCTGGCCTGGCAACATGACTAAGGCTTGATTCTGGAACCCTGTGGCCTGGGAACTTGACTGAGTTTTGATGGCAGAAACCTGTGGACTGGCAACATGACTGAGGTTTGATTGTGGAACCCTGTGGCCTGGGAACATGACATCGGTTGCATTCAGGAACCCTGTGGCCTGGGAACATGACTGAGTTTGATTGTAGAGCCCTGTGCCCTGGGAACATGACATCGGTTGCATTCAGGTACCCTGTGGCCTAGGAATATGACTGAGGTTTGATTCTGGAAACCATTGTCCTGGAAACATGACTAATGATAGAGTGTGGAATCCTGGGGCCTGGGAACATGACATCGGTAGATTCTGGAACCCTGTGGCCTGGAAACATGAGAACGGTTTGATTCTTTAACCCTGTGGCCTGGGAACATGTCTGAGGTTTGATGGTGGAAACTTGTGGCCTGGCAACATGACTGAGGTTTGATGCTGGAAGACTCTTGCCACGGAACATGATATCGGGTTGATTGTGGAAACCTGTGTCCCGGGAACAAGACTGAGGTTTCCTTCTGGAACCCTGTGGCCTGGGAACATGACTGAGGTTTGTTTCTGGATGCCTGTTCCCTGGGAACATGACTGAGGTTTGATTCTGGACACCTGTGTCCTGGGAACTTGACTGAGATTTGTTTGTTGAAACGTATGGCCTGCGAACATGACTGAGGTTTGATTTTGGAACCGTGTGCCCTGGGAATATGACTGAGGTTTGATTCTGGAAACCATTGGCCTGGGAACATGCATGATGTTAGATTGTGGAATCCTGTGGCCTGGGAACATGACATCGGTTTGGATTCTGGTACCCTGTTGCCTGGGAACATGAAATCGGTTTGATTCTGGAAACCTGTGGCTTGGGAAAATGTCTGAGGTTTCATTGTGGAAACATGTGGCCTGGGATCATGACTGAGGTTTGATGGTGAAACACTCTGGCCTGGCAAAATGACTGAGGCTTAATTCTGGACCCCTGTGGCCTGGACACTTGCCTGAGTTTTGATGGCAGAAACCTGTGGACTGGCAACATGACTGAGGGTTGATTGTGGAACCCTGTACTCTGGAAACATGACTGTGGCCTGGCACTGGAAACCCATGGCCTGGGAACTTGACATTGGTTTGATTCTTGAACCCTGAGTCCTGGGAACATGATTGAGGTTTGATGGAGGAACCCTGTGGCCTGGGAACATGACTGAGGTTTGATGGTGGAACCCTGTGTACTGGGAACATGACTGAGGCCTGATACTGGAACCCCGTGGTGTGGGAACATGCCATTGGTTTGTTTCTTGAACCCTGTTTCCTGGGAACATTATTGAGGTTTGATGGTTGAACCCTGAGGCCTGGCAACATGACTGAGGTTTGATGGTGGAATCCTGTGGCCTGGCAAGATGACTTAAGTTTGATTGTGGAACACTCTGGCCTGGGAACATGACTGAGGCTTGATGGTGGAACCGTGGCCTGGCAATAGGACTGAGGTTTGATTGTTGAACCCTCTGACCTGGGAACATGACTGAGGTTTAATTGTGGAACCCTGTGGCCTTGGAACATGACTGGGATTTTCTTTTTGAAACCTGTGTCCAGGGAACATGACTGAGGTTTTATTCTGGAACCCTGGGTCCTGGGAAAACGACTGGGGTTTGATTCTGGAACCATGTGGCCTGGGAATATGACTGAGGTTTGATTCTGGAAACCTGTGGCCTGGGAAAATGTCTGAGGTTTCAGTGTGGAAACATGTGGCCTGGGATCATGACTGAGGTTTGATGGTGGAACACTCTGGCCTGGCAAAATGACTGAGGCTTGATTCTGGAACCCTTTGGCCTGGGAACTTGACTGAGGTTTGATGGCAGAAGCCTGTGGACTGGCAACATGACTGAGGTTTGATTGTGGAACCCTGTGGCTTGGGAACATGACATCGTTTGGATTCTGGAACCCTGTGGCCTGGGAATATGACTGAGGTTTGATTGTGGAAACCTCTGGCCTTTGAACATAACTGTGGATTGAATCTGGAAACCTGTGGCCTGTGAACATGACATCTGTTGGATTCTGGAAGCCTGGGGCCTGGGAACATGACTGAGGTTTGATTGTGGAGCCCTGTGGGCTGGGAACATGACATCGGTTGGATTCTGGAACCCTGTTGCCTGGGAACATGACAGGGATTTTTTTCTGGAAGCTTGTTCCCTGGGACCATGATTGAGGTTTGATTCTGGACACCTGTGGCCTGGGAAAAATTCTGAGGTTTGATTGTTGAAACCTGTGGCCTGGGAACATGACATCTGTTTAGATTGTGGAATACTATGCCCTGGGAACCTGACTGAGCCTTGGTTCTGGAACGCTGTGGACTGGGAACATGACGGAGGTTTTATTCTGGAACTCTGTAGCCTGGAACATAACTGAGGATTGATTCTGTAACCCTGTGGCCTGGTAACATGACATCGTTGTATTCTGGAACGCTATGTCCTGGGAACATGAGAACGGTTTGATTCTGGAACCCTGTGATCTGGGAACAAGACTGACGTTTGCTTCTGGAACCCTGTGGCCTGAGAAAATGACATCGGTTGGATTCTGGAACCCTGTGGCCTGGGAACATGACTGAGGTTTGTTTCTGGAAGCCTGTTCCCTGGGAACATGACTGAGGTTTGATTCTGCACACCTGTGTCCTGGGAACATGACTGAGGTTTGATTTTTGAAACCTGTTGCCTGCGAACTAGACTGAGGTTTTGATTCTGGAACCATGTGTCCTGGGAATATGACTGAGGTTTGATTCTGGAAACCTGTGGCCTGGGAAAATAACCTAAGTTTCATTGTGGAAACATGTGGCCTGGGATCATGACTGAGGTTTGATGGCAGAACTCTCTTGCCTGGCAACATGACTAAGGCTTGATTCTGGAACCCTGTGGCCTGGGAACTTGACTGAGTTTTGATGGCAGAAACCTGTTTACTGGCACCATGACTGAGGTTTGATTGTGGAACCCTGTAGCCTGGGAACATGACATCGGTTGCATTCAGGAACACTGTGGCCTGGGAACATGACTGAGGTTTGTTTGTGGAGCCCTGTGCCCTGAGAACATGACATCGGTTGCATTCAGGAACCCGGTGGCCTAGGAATATGACTGAGGTTTGATTCTGGAAACCATTGTCCTGGAAACATGACTGATGTTAGATTGTGGAATCCTGTGGCCTGGGAACATGACATCGGTAGATTCTGGAACCCTGTGGCCTGGAAACATGAGAACGGTTTGATTCTTTAACCCTGTGGCCTGGGAAAACGTCTGAGGTTTGATTGTTGATACCGGTGGCCTGGGAACATGACATCTGTTTAGATTGTGGAATAATGTGCCCTGGGATCCTGACTGAGCCTTCGTTCTGGAACGCTGTGGACTGGCAACATGACTGAGGTTTTATTCTGGAACCCTGTAGCCTGGAACATAACTGAGGATTGATTCTGGAACCCTGTGGCCTGGGAACATGACATCGGTGTATTCTGGAACCCTGTGTCCTGGGAACAAGAGAACGGTTTGATTCTGGAACCCTGTGGCCTGGGAACATGTCTGAGGTTTGATGGTGGAAACCTGTGGCCTGGCAACATGACTGAGGTTTGATTCTGGAAGACTGTGGCCAGGGAATATGATATCGGGTTGATTCTGGAACCCTGTGATCTGGGAACAAGACTGACGTTTGCTTCTGGAACCCTGTGGCCTGAGAAAATGACATCGGTTGGATCCTGGAACCCTGTGGCCTGGGAACATGACTGAGGTTTGGTTCTGGAAGCCTGTTCCCTGGGAACAGGACTGAGGTTTGATTCTGCACACCTGTGTCCTGGGAACATGACTGAGGTTTGATTGCTGAAACCTGTGGCCTGCAAACATGACTGAGGTTTGATTCTGGAACCATGTGTCCTGGGAATATGACTGAGGTTTGATTCTGGAAACCTTTGGCCTGGGAAAATGACTGAGGTTTCATTGTGAAAACATGTGGCCTGGGATCATGACTGAGGTTTGATGGTGGAACACTCTGGCCTGGCCAAATGACTGAGGCTTGATTCAGGAACCCTGTGGCCCGGGAACGTGACTGAGGTTTGATGGCAGAAACCTGTGGCCTGGCAACATGACTGACGTTTGATTCTGGATCCCTGTGGCCTGGGAACATGACTGAGGCGTGATTCTGGAAAACTGTGGCCTGGGAACATGACATCTGTTTAGATTGTGGAATACTGTGCCCCGGGAACCTGACTGAGCCTTGGTTCTGAAACCCTGTGGACTGGGAACATGACTGAGGTTTTATTCTGGAACCCTGTAGCCTGGGAACATAACTGAGGATTGATTCTGGAACCCTGTGGCCTGGGAACATGATACCGGTGGATTCTGGAACCCTGGGGACTGGGCATGTGACATCTGTTTAGATTGTGGAATACTGTGCCCCGGGAACCTGACTGAGCCTTGGTTCTGGAACCCTGTGGATTGGGAACATGACTGAGGTTTTATTCTAGAACCCTGTAGCCGGGAAACATAACTGAGGATTGATTCTCGAACCCTGTGGCCTGGGAACATGACATCGGTGGATTCTAGAACCCTGTGGCCTGGGAACATGTCTGAGGTTTGATGGTGGAAACCTGTGGCTTGGCAACATGACTAAGGTTTGATTCTGGAAGACTGTGGCCAGGAAGCATGATATCTGGTTGATTCTGGAAACTTGTGTCCTGGGAACATGACTGAGGTTTGTTTCTGGAAGCCTGTGCCCTGGGAACATGACTGAGGTTTGATTCTGGACACCTGTGTCCTGGGAACATGACTGAGGTTTGATGGTTGAAACCTGTGGCCCGCGAACATGACTCAGGTTTGATTCTGGAACCATGTGTCCTGGGAACATGACTGAGGTTTGATTTTGGAAACCTTTGGCCTGGGAAAATGACTGAGGTTTCATTGTGGAAACATGTGGCCTGGGATCATGATTGAGGTTTGATGGTGGAACACTCTGGCCTGGCAAAATGACTGAGGCTTGATTCTGGAACCCTGTGGCCCGGGAACATGAGAACGGTTTGATTCTGGAACCCTGTGGCCTTTAACATGACATCGGTGGATTCTGGAACCCTGTGGCCTGGGAACATGGGAACGGTTTGATTCTGGAACCCTGTGGCCTGGGAACATGAGTGAGGATTGATGGTGGAACCCTGTGGCCTGGCAACATGACTGAGGTTTGATACTGGAAGACTGTGGCCAGGAAACATGATATCGGGTTGATTCTGGAAACTTCTGTCCTGGGAACAAGACTGAGGTTTGATTCTGGAACCCTGTGTCCTGGGAATATGACAAAGGTTTGTTGCTGGAAGCCTGTTCCCTGGGTACATGACTGAGGTTTGATTCTGGACACCTGTGTCCTGGGAACATGAGTGATGTTTGATTGTTGAAACCTGTGGCCTGCGAACATGACTCAGGTTTGATTCTGGAACCATGTGTCCTGGGAATATGACTGAGGTTTGATTCTGGAAACCTTTGGCCTGAGAAAATGACTGAGGTTTCATTGTGGAAACATGTGGCCTGGGATCATGACTGAGGTTTGGTGGTGGAACACTCTGGCCTTGCAAAATGACTGAGGCTTGATTCCGGAACCCTGTGGCCCGGGAACGTGACTGAGGTTTGATGGCAGAAACCTGTGGCCTGGCAACATGACTGACGTTTGATTCTGGATCCCTGTGGCCTGGGAACATGACTGAGGCGTGATTCTGGAAAACTGTGGCCTGGGAACATGACATCTGTTTAGATTGTGGAATACTGTGCCCCGGGAACCTGACTGAGCCTTGGTTCTGAAACCCTGTGGACTGGGAACATGACTGAGGTTTTATTCTGGAACCCTGTAGCCTGGGAACATAACTGAGGATTGATTCTGGAACCCTGTGGCCTGGGAACATGATACCGGTGGATTCTGGAACCCTGGGGACTGGGCATGTGACATCTGTTTAGATTGTGGAATACTGTGCCCCGGGAACCTGACTGAGCCTTGGTTCTGGAACCCTGTGGATTGGGAACATGACTGAGGTTTTATTCTAGAACCCTGTAGCCGGGAAACATAACTGAGGATTGATTCTCGAACCCTGTGGCCTGGGAACATGACATCGGTGGATTCTAGAACCCTGTGGCCTGGGAACATGTCTGAGGTTTGATGGTGGAAACCTGTGGCTTGGCAACATGACTAAGGTTTGATTCTGGAAGACTGTGGCCAGGAAGCATGATATCTGGTTGATTCTGGAAACTTGTGTCCTGGGAACATGACTGAGGTTTGTTTCTGGAAGCCTGTGCCCTGGGAACATGACTGAGGTTTGATTCTGGACACCTGTGTCCTGGGAACATGACTGAGGTTTGATGGTTGAAACCTGTGGCCCGCGAACATGACTCAGGTTTGATTCTGGAACCATGTGTCCTGGGAACATGACTGAGGTTTGATTTTGGAAACCTTTGGCCTGGGAAAATGACTGAGGTTTCATTGTGGAAACATGTGGCCTGGGATCATGATTGAGGTTTGATGGTGGAACACTCTGGCCTGGCAAAATGACTGAGGCTTGATTCTGGAACCCTGTGGCCCGGGAACATGAGAACGGTTTGATTCTGGAACCCTGTGGCCTTTAACATGACATCGGTGGATTCTGGAACCCTGTGGCCTGGGAACATGGGAACGGTTTGATTCTGGAACCCTGTGGCCTGGGAACATGAGTGAGGATTGATGGTGGAACCCTGTGGCCTGGCAACATGACTGAGGTTTGATACTGGAAGACTGTGGCCAGGAAACATGATATCGGGTTGATTCTGGAAACTTCTGTCCTGGGAACAAGACTGAGGTTTGATTCTGGAACCCTGTGTCCTGGGAATATGACAAAGGTTTGTTGCTGGAAGCCTGTTCCCTGGGTACATGACTGAGGTTTGATTCTGGACACCTGTGTCCTGGGAACATGAGTGATGTTTGATTGTTGAAACCTGTGGCCTGCGAACATGACTCAGGTTTGATTCTGGAAACATGTGTCCTGGGAATATGACTGAGGTTTGATTCGGAAACCTTTGGCCTGAGAAAATGACTGAGGTTTCATTGTGGAAACATGTGGCCTGGGATCATGACTGAGGTTTGGTGGTGGAACACTCTGGCCTTGCAAAATGACTGAGGCTTGATTCCGGAACCCTGTGGCCCGGGAACGTGACTGAGGTTTGATGGCAGAAACCTGTGGCCTGGCAACATGACTGACGTTTGATTCTGGATCCCTGTGGCCTGAGAACATGACTGAGGCGTGATTCTGGAAAACTGTGGCCTGGGAACATGACATCTGTTTAGATTGTGGAATACTGTGCCCCGGGAACCTGACTGAGCCTTGGTTCTGAAACCCTGTGGACTGGGAACATGACTGAGGTTTTATTCTGGAACCCTGTAGCCTGGGAACATAACTGAGGATTGATTCTGGAACCCTGTGGCCTGGGAACATGATACCGGTGGATTCTGGAACCCTGGGGACTGGGCATGTGACATCTGTTTAGATTGTGGAATACTGTGCCCCGGGAACCTGACTGAGCCTTGGTTCTGGAACCCTGTGGATTGGGAACATGACTGAGGTTTTATTCTAGAACCCTGTAGCCGGGAAACATAACTGAGGATTGATTCTCGAACCCTGTGGCCTGGGAACATGACATCGGTGGATTCTAGAACCCTGTGGCCTGGGAACATGTCTGAGGTTTGATGGTGGAAACCTGTGGCTTGGCAACATGACTAAGGTTTGATTCTGGAAGACTGTGGCCAGGAAGCATGATATCTGGTTGATTCTGGAAACTTGTGTCCTGGGAACATGACTGAGGTTTGTTTCTGGAAGCCTGTGCCCTGGGAACATGACTGAGGTTTGATTCTGGACACCTGTGTCCTGGGAACATGACTGAGGTTTGATGGTTGAAACCTGTGGCCCGCGAACATGACTCAGGTTTGATTCTGGAACCATGTGTCCTGGGAACATGACTGAGGTTTGATTTTGGAAACCTTTGGCCTGGGAAAATGACTGAGGTTTCATTGTGGAAACATGTGGCCTGGGATCATGACTGAGGTTTGATGGTGGAACACTCTGGCCTGGCAAAATGACTGAGGCTTGATTCTGGAACCCTGTGGCCCGGGAACATGAGAACGGTTTGATTCTGGAACCCTGTGGCCTTTAACATGACATCGGTGGATTCTGGAACCCTGTGGCCTGGGAACATGGGAACGGTTTGATTCTGGAACCCTGTGGCCTGGGAACATGAGTGAGGATTGATGGTGGAACCCTGTGGCCTGGCAACATGACTGAGGTTTGATACTGGAAGACTGTGGCCAGGAAACATGATATCGGGTTGATTCTGGAAACTTCTGTCCTGGGAACAAGACTGAGGTTTGATTCTGGAACCCTGTGTCCTGGGAATATGACAAAGGTTTGTTGCTGGAAGCCTGTTCCCTGGGTACATGACTGAGGTTTGATTCTGGACACCTGTGTCCTGGGAACATGAGTGATGTTTGATTGTTGAAACCTGTGGCCTGCGAACATGACTCAGGTGTGATTCTGGAACCATGTGTCCTGGGAATATGACTGAGGTTTGATTCTGGAAACCTTTGGCCTGAGAAAATGACTGAGGTTTCATTGTGGAAACATGTGGCCTGGGATCATGACTGAGGTTTGGTGGTGGAACACTCTGGCCTTGCAAAATGACTGAGGCTTGATTCCGGAACCCTGTGGCCCGGGAACGTGACTGAGGTTTGATGGCAGAAACCTGTGGCCTGGCAACATGACTGACGTTTGATTCTGGATCCCTGTGGCCTGGGAACATGACTGAGGCGTGATTCTGGAAAACTGTGGCCTGGGAACATGACATCTGTTTAGATTGTGGAATACTGTGCCCCGGGAACCTGACTGAGCCTTGGTTCTGAAACCCTGTGGACTGGGAACATGACTGAGGTTTTATTCTGGAACCCTGTAGCCTGGGAACATAACTGAGGATTGATTCTGGAACCCTGTGGCCTGGGAACATGATACCGGTGGATTCTGGAACCCTGGGGACTGGGCATGTGACATCTGTTTAGATTGTGGAATACTGTGCCCCGGGAACCTGACTGAGCCTTGGTTCTGGAACCCTGTGGATTGGGAACATGACTGAGGTTTTATTCTAGAACCCTGTAGCCGGGAAACATAACTGAGGATTGATTCTCGAACCCTGTGGCCTGGGAACATGACATCGGTGGATTCTAGAACCCTGTGGCCTGGGAACATGTCTGAGGTTTGATGGTGGAAACCTGTGGCTTGGCAACATGACTAAGGTTTGATTCTGGAAGACTGTGGCCAGGAAGCATGATATCTGGTTGATTCTGGAAACTTGTGTCCTGGGAACATGACTGAGGTTTGTTTCTGGAAGCCTGTGCCCTGGGAACATGACTGAGGTTTGATTCTGGACACCTGTGTCCTGGGAACATGACTGAGGTTTGATGGTTGAAACCTGTGGCCCGCGAACATGACTCAGGTTTGATTCTGGAACCATGTGTCCTGGGAACATGACTGAGGTTTGATTTTGGAAACCTTTGGCCTGGGAAAATGACTGAGGTTTCATTGTGGAAACATGTGGCCTGGGATCATGACTGAGGTTTGATGGTGAAACACTCTGGCCTGGCAAAATGACTGAGGCTTAATTCTGGACCCCTGTGGCCTGGACATTTGCCTGAGTTTTGATGGCAGAAACCTGTGGACTGGCAACATGACTGAGGGTTGATTGTGGAACCCTGTACTCTGGAAACATGACTGTGGCCTGGCACTGGAAACCCATGGCCTGGGAATTTGACATTGGTTTGATTCTTGAACCCTGAGTCCTGGGAACATGATTGAGGTTTGATGGAGGAACCCTGTGGCCGGGGAACATGACTGAGGTTTGATGGTGGTACCCTGTGGCCTGGCAACATGACTGAGGCTTCATTCTGGAACCCTGTGTCCTGGGAACTTGACTGTGGTTTGATCACAGAAACCTGTTGACTGGCAACATGACTGAGGTTTGATGGTGGAACCCTGTGTACTGGGAACATGACTGAGGCCTGATACTGGAACCCCGTGGTGTGGGAACATGCCATTGGTTTGTTTCTTGAACCCTGTTTCCTGGGAACATTATTGAGGTTTGATGGTTGAACCCTGAGGCCTCGCAACATGACTGAGGTTTGATGGTGGAATCCTGTGGCCTGGCAAGATGACTTAAGTTTGATTGTGGAACACTCTGGCCTGGGAACATGACTGAGGCTTGATGGTGGAACCGTGGCCTGGCAATAGGACTGAGGTTTGATTGTTGAACCCTCTGGCCTGGGAACATGACTGAGGTTTAATTGTGGAACCCTGTGGCTTTGGAACATGGCTGGGATTTTCTTTTTGAAACCTGTGTCCAGGGAACATGACTGAGGTTTTATTCTGGAACACTGGGTCCTGGGAACACGACTGGGGTTTGATTCTGGAACCATGTGGCCTGGGAACATGTCTGAGGTTTGATGGTGGAAACCTGTGGCCTGGCAACATGACTGAGGTTTGATTCTGGAAGACTGTGGCCAGGGAATATGATATCGGGTTGATTCTGGAACCCTGTGATCTGGGAACAAGACTGACGTTTGCTTCTGGAACCCTGTGGCCTGAGAAAATGACATCGGTTGGATTCTGGAACCCTGTGGCCTGGGAACATGACTGAGGTTTGTTTCTAGAAGCCTGTTCTCTGGGAACATGACTGAGGTTTGATTCTGCACACCTGTGTCCTGGGAACATGACTGAGGTTTGATTGTTGAAACCTGTGGCCTGTGAACATGACTGAGGTTTGATTCTGGAACCATGTGTCCTGGGAATATGACTGAGGTTTGATTCTGGAAACCTGTGGCCTGGGAAAATGACTGAGGTTTCATTGTGGAAACATGTGGCCTGGGATCATGACTGAGGTTTGATGGCAGAACTCTCTGGCCTGGCAACATGACTAAGGCTTGATTCTGGAACCCTGTGGCCTGGGAACTTGACTGAGTTTTGATGGCAGAAACCTGTGGACTGGCAACATGACTGAGGTTTGATTGTGGAACCCTGTGGCCTGGGAACATGACATCGGTTGCATTCAGGAACCCTGTGGCCTGGGAACATGACTGAGTTTGATTGTAGAGCCCTGTGCCCTGGGAACATGACATCGGTTGCATTCAGGTACCCTGTGGCCTAGGAATATGACTGAGGTTTGATTCTGGAAACCATTGTCCTGGAAACATGACTAATGATAGAGTGTGGAATCCTGGGGCCTGGGAACATGACATCGGTAGATTCTGGAACCCTGTGGCCTGGAAACATGAGAACGGTTTGATTCTTTAACCCTGTGGCCTGGGAACATGTCTGAGGTTTGATGGTGGAAACTTGTGGCCTGGCAACATGACTGAGGTTTGATGCTGGAAGACTCTTGCCACGGAACATGATATCGGGTTGATTGTGGAAACCTGTGTCCCGGGAACAAGACTGAGGTTTCCTTCTGGAACCCTGTGGCCTGGGAACATGACTGAGGTTTGTTTCTGGATGCCTGTTCCCTGGGAACATGACTGAGGTTTGATTCTGGACACCTGTGTCCTGGGAACTTGACTGAGATTTGTTTGTTGAAACGTATGGCCTGCGAACATGACTGAGGTTTGATTTTGGAACCGTGTGCCCTGGGAATATGACTGAGGTTTGATTCTGGAAACCATTGGCCTGGGAACATGCATGATGTTAGATTGTGGAATCCTGTGGCCTGGGAACATGACATCGGTTTGGATTCTGGTACCCTGTTGCCTGGGAACATGAAATCGGTTTGATTCTGGAAACCTGTGGCTTGGGAAAATGTCTGAGGTTTCATTGTGGAAACATGTGGCCTGGGATCATGACTGAGGTTTGATGGTGAAACACTCTGGCCTGGCAAAATGACTGAGGCTTAATTCTGGACCCCTGTGGCCTGGACACTTGCCTGAGTTTTGATGGCAGAAACCTGTGGACTGGCAACATGACTGAGGGTTGATTGTGGAACCCTGTACTCTGGAAACATGACTGTGGCCTGGCACTGGAAACCCATGGCCTGGGAACTTGACATTGGTTTGATTCTTGAACCCTGAGTCCTGGGAACATGATTGAGGTTTGATGGAGGAACCCTGTGGCCTGGGAACATGACTGAGGTTTGATGGTGGAACCCTGTGTACTGGGAACATGACTGAGGCCTGATACTGGAACCCCGTGGTGTGGGAACATGCCATTGGTTTGTTTCTTGAACCCTGTTTCCTGGGAACATTATTGAGGTTTGATGGTTGAACCCTGAGGCCTGGCAACATGACTGAGGTTTGATGGTGGAATCCTGTGGCCTGGCAAGATGACTTAAGTTTGATTGTGGAACACTCTGGCCTGGGAACATGACTGAGGCTTGATGGTGGAACCGTGGCCTGGCAATAGGACTGAGGTTTGATTGTTGAACCCTCTGACCTGGGAACATGACTGAGGTTTAATTGTGGAACCCTGTGGCCTTGGAACATGACTGGGATTTTCTTTTTGAAACCTGTGTCCAGGGAACATGACTGAGGTTTTATTCTGGAACCCTGGGTCCTGGGAAAACGACTGGGGTTTGATTCTGGAACCATGTGGCCTGGGAATATGACTGAGGTTTGATTCTGGAAACCTGTGGCCTGGGAAAATGTCTGAGGTTTCAGTGTGGAAACATGTGGCCTGGGATCATGACTGAGGTTTGATGGTGGAACACTCTGGCCTGGCAAAATGACTGAGGCTTGATTCTGGAACCCTTTGGCCTGGGAACTTGACTGAGGTTTGATGGCAGAAGCCTGTGGACTGGCAACATGACTGAGGTTTGATTGTGGAACCCTGTGGCTTGGGAACATGACATCGTTTGGATTCTGGAACCCTGTGGCCTGGGAATATGACTGAGGTTTGATTGTGGAAACCTCTGGCCTTTGAACATAACTGTGGATTGAATCTGGAAACCTGTGGCCTGTGAACATGACATCTGTTGGATTCTGGAAGCCTGGGGCCTGGGAACATGACTGAGGTTTGATTGTGGAGCCCTGTGGGCTGGGAACATGACATCGGTTGGATTCTGGAACCCTGTTGCCTGGGAACATGACAGGGATTTTTTTCTGGAAGCTTGTTCCCTGGGACCATGATTGAGGTTTGATTCTGGACACCTGTGGCCTGGGAAAAATTCTGAGGTTTGATTGTTGAAACCTGTGGCCTGGGAACATGACATCTGTTTAGATTGTGGAATACTATGCCCTGGGAACCTGACTGAGCCTTGGTTCTGGAACGCTGTGGACTGGGAACATGACGGAGGTTTTATTCTGGAACTCTGTAGCCTGGAACATAACTGAGGATTGATTCTGTAACCCTGTGGCCTGGTAACATGACATCGTTGTATTCTGGAACGCTATGTCCTGGGAACATGAGAACGGTTTGATTCTGGAACCCTGTGATCTGGGAACAAGACTGACGTTTGCTTCTGGAACCCTGTGGCCTGAGAAAATGACATCGGTTGGATTCTGGAACCCTGTGGCCTGGGAACATGACTGAGGTTTGTTTCTGGAAGCCTGTTCCCTGGGAACATGACTGAGGTTTGATTCTGCACACCTGTGTCCTGGGAACATGACTGAGGTTTGATTTTTGAAACCTGTTGCCTGCGAACTAGACTGAGGTTTTGATTCTGGAACCATGTGTCCTGGGAATATGACTGAGGTTTGATTCTGGAAACCTGTGGCCTGGGAAAATAACCTAAGTTTCATTGTGGAAACATGTGGCCTGGGATCATGACTGAGGTTTGATGGCAGAACTCTCTTGCCTGGCAACATGACTAAGGCTTGATTCTGGAACCCTGTGGCCTGGGAACTTGACTGAGTTTTGATGGCAGAAACCTGTTTACTGGCACCATGACTGAGGTTTGATTGTGGAACCCTGTAGCCTGGGAACATGACATCGGTTGCATTCAGGAACACTGTGGCCTGGGAACATGACTGAGGTTTGTTTGTGGAGCCCTGTGCCCTGAGAACATGACATCGGTTGCATTCAGGAACCCGGTGGCCTAGGAATATGACTGAGGTTTGATTCTGGAAACCATTGTCCTGGAAACATGACTGATGTTAGATTGTGGAATCCTGTGGCCTGGGAACATGACATCGGTAGATTCTGGAACCCTGTGGCCTGGAAACATGAGAACGGTTTGATTCTTTAACCCTGTGGCCTGGGAAAACGTCTGAGGTTTGATTGTTGATACCGGTGGCCTGGGAACATGACATCTGTTTAGATTGTGGAATAATGTGCCCTGGGATCCTGACTGAGCCTTCGTTCTGGAACGCTGTGGACTGGCAACATGACTGAGGTTTTATTCTGGAACCCTGTAGCCTGGAACATAACTGAGGATTGATTCTGGAACCCTGTGGCCTGGGAACATGACATCGGTGTATTCTGGAACCCTGTGTCCTGGGAACAAGAGAACGGTTTGATTCTGGAACCCTGTGGCCTGGGAACATGTCTGAGGTTTGATGGTGGAAACCTGTGGCCTGGCAACATGACTGAGGTTTGATTCTGGAAGACTGTGGCCAGGGAATATGATATCGGGTTGATTCTGGAACCCTGTGATCTGGGAACAAGACTGACGTTTGCTTCTGGAACCCTGTGGCCTGAGAAAATGACATCGGTTGGATCCTGGAACCCTGTGGCCTGGGAACATGACTGAGGTTTGGTTCTGGAAGCCTGTTCCCTGGGAACAGGACTGAGGTTTGATTCTGCACACCTGTGTCCTGGGAACATGACTGAGGTTTGATTGCTGAAACCTGTGGCCTGCAAACATGACTGAGGTTTGATTCTGGAACCATGTGTCCTGGGAATATGACTGAGGTTTGATTCTGGAAACCTTTGGCCTGGGAAAATGACTGAGGTTTCATTGTGAAAACATGTGGCCTGGGATCATGACTGAGGTTTGATGGTGGAACACTCTGGCCTGGCCAAATGACTGAGGCTTGATTCAGGAACCCTGTGGCCCGGGAACGTGACTGAGGTTTGATGGCAGAAACCTGTGGCCTGGCAACATGACTGACGTTTGATTCTGGATCCCTGTGGCCTGGGAACATGACTGAGGCGTGATTCTGGAAAACTGTGGCCTGGGAACATGACATCTGTTTAGATTGTGGAATACTGTGCCCCGGGAACCTGACTGAGCCTTGGTTCTGAAACCCTGTGGACTGGGAACATGACTGAGGTTTTATTCTGGAACCCTGTAGCCTGGGAACATAACTGAGGATTGATTCTGGAACCCTGTGGCCTGGGAACATGATACCGGTGGATTCTGGAACCCTGGGGACTGGGCATGTGACATCTGTTTAGATTGTGGAATACTGTGCCCCGGGAACCTGACTGAGCCTTGGTTCTGGAACCCTGTGGATTGGGAACATGACTGAGGTTTTATTCTAGAACCCTGTAGCCTGGAAACATAACTGAGGATTGATTCTCGAACCCTGTGGCCTGGGAACATGACATCGGTGGATTCTAGAACCCTGTGCCCTGGGAACATGTCTGAGGTTTGATGGTGGAAACCTGTGGCTTGGCAACATGACTAAGGTTTGATTCTGGAAGACTGTGGCCAGGAAGCATGATATCTGGTTGATTCTGGAAACTTGTGTCCTGGGAACATGACTGAGGTTTGTTTCTGGAAGCCTGTGCCCTGGGAACATGACTGAGGTTTGATTCTGGACACCTGTGTCCTGGGAACATGACTGAGGTTTGATGGTTGAAACCTGTGGCCTGCGAACATGACTCAGGTTTGATTCTGGAACCATGTGTCCTGGGAACATGACTGAGGTTTGATTTTGGAAACCTTTGGCCTGGGAAAATGACTGAGGTTTCATTGTGGAAACATGTGGCCTGGGATCATGATTGAGGTTTGATGGTGGAACACTCTGGCCTGGCAAAATGACTGAGGCTTGATTCTGGAACCCTGTGGCCCGGGAACATGAGAACGGTTTGATTCTGGAACCCTGTGGCCTTTAACATGACATCGGTGGATTCTGGAACCCTGTGGCCTGGGAACATGGGAACGGTTTGATTCTGGAACCCTGTGGCCTGGGAACATGAGTGAGGATTGATGGTGGAACCCTGTGGCCTGGCAACATGACTGAGGTTTGATACTGGAAGACTGTGGCCAGGAAACATGATATCGGGTTGATTCTGGAAACTTCTGTCCTGGGAACAAGACTGAGGTTTGATTCTGGAACCCTGTGTCCTGGGAATATGACAAAGGTTTGTTGCTGGAAGCCTGTTCCCTGGGTACATGACTGAGGTTTGATTCTGGACACCTGTGTCCTGGGAACATGAGTGATGTTTGATTGTTGAAACCTGTGGCCTGCGAACATGACTCAGGTGTGATTCTGGAACCATGTGTCCTGGGAATATGACTGAGGTTTGATTCTGGAAACCTTTGGCCTGAGAAAATGACTGAGGTTTCATTGTGGAAACATGTGGCCTGGGATCATGACTGAGGTTTGGTGGTGGAACACTCTGGCCTGGCAAAATGACTGAGGCTTGATTCCGGAACCCTGTGGCCCGGGAACGTGACTGAGGTTTGATGGCAGAAACCTGTGGCCTGGCAACATGACTGACGTTTGATTCTGGATCCCTGTGGCCTGGGAACATGACTGAGGCGTGATTCTGGAAAACTGTGGCCTGGGAACATGACATCTGTTTAGATTGTGGAATACTGTGCCCCGGGAACCTGACTGAGCCTTGGTTCTGAAACCCTGTGGACTGGGAACATGACTGAGGTTTTATTCTGGAACCCTGTAGCCTGGGAACATAACTGAGGATTGATTCTGGAACCCTGTGGCCTGGGAACATGATACCGGTGGATTCTGGAACCCTGGGGACTGGGCATGTGACATCTGTTTAGATTGTGGAATACTGTGCCCCGGGAACCTGACTGAGCCTTGGTTCTGGAACCCTGTGGATTGGGAACATGACTGAGGTTTTATTCTAGAACCCTGTAGCCGGGAAACATAACTGAGGATTGATTCTCGAACCCTGTGGCCTGGGAACATGACATCGGTGGATTCTAGAACCCTGTGGCCTGGGAACATGTCTGAGGTTTGATGGTGGAAACCTGTGGCTTGGCAACATGACTAAGGTTTGATTCTGGAAGACTGTGGCCAGGAAGCATGATATCTGGTTGATTCTGGAAACTTGTGTCCTGGGAACATGACTGAGGTTTGTTTCTGGAAGCCTGTGCCCTGGGAACATGACTGAGGTTTGATTCTGGACACCTGTGTCCTGGGAACATGACTGAGGTTTGATGGTTGAAACCTGTGGCCCGCGAACATGACTCAGGTTTGATTCTGGAACCATGTGTCCTGGGAACATGACTGAGGTTTGATTTTGGAAACCTTTGGCCTGGGAAAATGACTGAGGTTTCATTGTGGAAACATGTGGCCTGGGATCATGACTGAGGTTTGATGGTGGAACACTCTGGCCTGGCAAAATGACTGAGGCTTGATTCTGGAACCCTGTGGCCCGGGAACATGAGAACGGTTTGATTCTGGAACCCTGTGGCCTTTAACATGACATCGGTGGATTCTGGAACCCTGTGGCCTGGGAACATGGGAACGGTTTGATTCTGGAACCCTGTGGCCTGGGAACATGAGTGAGGATTGATGGTGGAACCCTGTGGCCTGGCAACATGACTGAGGTTTGATACTGGAAGACTGTGGCCAGGAAACATGATATCGGGTTGATTCTGGAAACTTCTGTCCTGGGAACAAGACTGAGGTTTGATTCTGGAACCCTGTGTCCTGGGAATATGACAAAGGTTTGTTGCTGGAAGCCTGTTCCCTGGGTACATGACTGAGGTTTGATTCTGGACACCTGTGTCCTGGGAACATGAGTGATGTTTGATTGTTGAAACCTGTGGCCTGCGAACATGACTCAGGTTTGATTCTGGAAACATGTGTCCTGGGAATATGACTGAGGTTTGATTCGGAAACCTTTGGCCTGAGAAAATGACTGAGGTTTCATTGTGGAAACATGTGGCCTGGGATCATGACTGAGGTTTGGTGGTGGAACACTCTGGCCTTGCAAAATGACTGAGGCTTGATTCCGGAACCCTGTGGCCCGGGAACGTGACTGAGGTTTGATGGCAGAAACCTGTGGCCTGGCAACATGACTGACGTTTGATTCTGGATCCCTGTGGCCTGAGAACATGACTGAGGCGTGATTCTGGAAAACTGTGGCCTGGGAACATGACATCTGTTTAGATTGTGGAATACTGTGCCCCGGGAACCTGACTGAGCCTTGGTTCTGAAACCCTGTGGACTGGGAACATGACTGAGGTTTTATTCTGGAACCCTGTAGCCTGGGAACATAACTGAGGATTGATTCTGGAACCCTGTGGCCTGGGAACATGATACCGGTGGATTCTGGAACCCTGGGGACTGGGCATGTGACATCTGTTTAGATTGTGGAATACTGTGCCCCGGGAACCTGACTGAGCCTTGGTTCTGGAACCCTGTGGATTGGGAACATGACTGAGGTTTTATTCTAGAACCCTGTAGCCGGGAAACATAACTGAGGATTGATTCTCGAACCCTGTGGCCTGGGAACATGACATCGGTGGATTCTAGAACCCTGTGGCCTGGGAACATGTCTGAGGTTTGATGGTGGAAACCTGTGGCTTGGCAACATGACTAAGGTTTGATTCTGGAAGACTGTGGCCAGGAAGCATGATATCTGGTTGATTCTGGAAACTTGTGTCCTGGGAACATGACTGAGGTTTGTTTCTGGAAGCCTGTGCCCTGGGAACATGACTGAGGTTTGATTCTGGACACCTGTGTCCTGGGAACATGACTGAGGTTTGATGGTTGAAACCTGTGGCCCGCGAACATGACTCAGGTTTGATTCTGGAACCATGTGTCCTGGGAACATGACTGAGGTTTGATTTTGGAAACCTTTGGCCTGGGAAAATGACTGAGGTTTCATTGTGGAAACATGTGGCCTGGGATCATGACTGAGGTTTGATGGTGGAACACTCTGGCCTGGCAAAATGACTGAGGCTTGATTCTGGAACCCTGTGGCCCGGGAACATGAGAACGGTTTGATTCTGGAACCCTGTGGCCTTTAACATGACATCGGTGGATTCTGGAACCCTGTGGCCTGGGAACATGGGAACGGTTTGATTCTGGAACCCTGTGGCCTGGGAACATGAGTGAGGATTGATGGTGGAACCCTGTGGCCTGGCAACATGACTGAGGTTTGATACTGGAAGACTGTGGCCAGGAAACATGATATCGGGTTGATTCTGGAAACTTCTGTCCTGGGAACAAGACTGAGGTTTGATTCTGGAACCCTGTGTCCTGGGAATATGACAAAGGTTTGTTGCTGGAAGCCTGTTCCCTGGGTACATGACTGAGGTTTGATTCTGGACACCTGTGTCCTGGGAACATGAGTGATGTTTGATTGTTGAAACCTGTGGCCTGCGAACATGACTCAGGTGTGATTCTGGAACCATGTGTCCTGGGAATATGACTGAGGTTTGATTCTGGAAACCTTTGGCCTGAGAAAATGACTGAGGTTTCATTGTGGAAACATGTGGCCTGGGATCATGACTGAGGTTTGGTGGTGGAACACTCTGGCCTTGCAAAATGACTGAGGCTTGATTCCGGAACCCTGTGGCCCGGGAACGTGACTGAGGTTTGATGGCAGAAACCTGTGGCCTGGCAACATGACTGACGTTTGATTCTGGATCCCTGTGGCCTGGGAACATGACTGAGGCGTGATTCTGGAAAACTGTGGCCTGGGAACATGACATCTGTTTAGATTGTGGAATACTGTGCCCCGGGAACCTGACTGAGCCTTGGTTCTGAAACCCTGTGGACTGGGAACATGACTGAGGTTTTATTCTGGAACCCTGTAGCCTGGGAACATAACTGAGGATTGATTCTGGAACCCTGTGGCCTGGGAACATGATACCGGTGGATTCTGGAACCCTGGGGACTGGGCATGTGACATCTGTTTAGATTGTGGAATACTGTGCCCCGGGAACCTGACTGAGCCTTGGTTCTGGAACCCTGTGGATTGGGAACATGACTGAGGTTTTATTCTAGAACCCTGTAGCCGGGAAACATAACTGAGGATTGATTCTCGAACCCTGTGGCCTGGGAACATGACATCGGTGGATTCTAGAACCCTGTGGCCTGGGAACATGTCTGAGGTTTGATGGTGGAAACCTGTGGCTTGGCAACATGACTAAGGTTTGATTCTGGAAGACTGTGGCCAGGAAGCATGATATCTGGTTGATTCTGGAAACTTGTGTCCTGGGAACATGACTGAGGTTTGTTTCTGGAAGCCTGTGCCCTGGGAACATGACTGAGGTTTGATTCTGGACACCTGTGTCCTGGGAACATGACTGAGGTTTGATGGTTGAAACCTGTGGCCCGCGAACATGACTCAGGTTTGATTCTGGAACCATGTGTCCTGGGAACATGACTGAGGTTTGATTTTGGAAACCTTTGGCCTGGGAAAATGACTGAGGTTTCATTGTGGAAACATGTGGCCTGGGATCATGACTGAGGTTTGATGGTGGAACACTCTGGCCTGGCAAAATGACTGAGGCTTGATTCTGGAACCCTGTGGCCCGGGAACATGAGAACGGTTTGATTCTGGAACCCTGTGGCCTTTAACATGACATCGGTGGATTCTGGAACCCTGTGGCCTGGGAACATGGGAACGGTTTGATTCTGGAACCCTGTGGCCTGGGAACATGAGTGAGGATTGATGGTGGAACCCTGTGGCCTGGCAACATGACTGAGGTTTGATACTGGAAGACTGTGGCCAGGAAACATGATATCGGGTTGATTCTGGAAACTTCTGTCCTGGGAACAAGACTGAGGTTTGATTCTGGAACCCTGTGTCCTGGGAATATGACAAAGGTTTGTTGCTGGAAGCCTGTTCCCTGGGTACATGACTGAGGTTTGATTCTGGACACCTGTGTCCTGGGAACATGAGTGATGTTTGATTGTTGAAACCTGTGGCCTGCGAACATGACTCAGGTGTGATTCTGGAACCATGTGTCCTGGGAATATGACTGAGGTTTGATTCTGGAAACCTTTGGCCTGAGAAAATGACTGAGGTTTCATTGTGGAAACATGTGGCCTGGGATCATGACTGAGGTTTGGTGGTGGAACACTCTGGCCTTGCAAAATGACTGAGGCTTGATTCCGGAACCCTGTGGCCCGGGAACGTGACTGAGGTTTGATGGCAGAAACCTGTGGCCTGGCAACATGACTGACGTTTGATTCTGGATCCCTGTGGCCTGGGAACATGACTGAGGCGTGATTCTGGAAAACTGTGGCCTGGGAACATGACATCTGTTTAGATTGTGGAATACTGTGCCCCGGGAACCTGACTGAGCCTTGGTTCTGAAACCCTGTGGACTGGGAACATGACTGAGGTTTTATTCTGGAACCCTGTAGCCTGGGAACATAACTGAGGATTGATTCTGGAACCCTGTGGCCTGGGAACATGATACCGGTGGATTCTGGAACCCTGGGGACTGGGCATGTGACATCTGTTTAGATTGTGGAATACTGTGCCCCGGGAACCTGACTGAGCCTTGGTTCTGGAACCCTGTGGATTGGGAACATGACTGAGGTTTTATTCTAGAACCCTGTAGCCGGGAAACATAACTGAGGATTGATTCTCGAACCCTGTGGCCTGGGAACATGACATCGGTGGATTCTAGAACCCTGTGGCCTGGGAACATGTCTGAGGTTTGATGGTGGAAACCTGTGGCTTGGCAACATGACTAAGGTTTGATTCTGGAAGACTGTGGCCAGGAAGCATGATATCTGGTTGATTCTGGAAACTTGTGTCCTGGGAACATGACTGAGGTTTGTTTCTGGAAGCCTGTGCCCTGGGAACATGACTGAGGTTTGATTCTGGACACCTGTGTCCTGGGAACATGACTGAGGTTTGATGGTTGAAACCTGTGGCCCGCGAACATGACTCAGGTTTGATTCTGGAACCATGTGTCCTGGGAACATGACTGAGGTTTGATTTTGGAAACCTTTGGCCTGGGAAAATGACTGAGGTTTCATTGTGGAAACATGTGGCCTGGGATCATGACTGAGGTTTGATGATGGAACACTCTGGCCTGGCAAAATGACTGAGGCTTGATTCTGGAACCCTGTGGCCCGGGAACATGAGAACGGTTTGATTCTGGAACCCTGTGGCCTTTAACATGACATCGGTGGATTCTGGAACCCTGTGGCCTGGGAACATGGGAACGGTTTGATTCTGGAACCCTGTGGCCTGGGAACATGAGTGAGGATTGATGGTGGAACCCTGTGACCTGGCAACATGACTGAGGTTTGATACTGGAAGACTGTGGCCAGGAAACATGATATCGGGTTGATTCTGGAAACTTCTGTCCTGGGAACAAGACTGAGGTTTGATTCTGGAACCCTGTGTCCTGGGAATATGACAAAGGTTTGTTGCTGGAAGCCTGTTCCCTGGGTACATGACTGAGGTTTGATTCTGGACACCTGTGTCCTGGGAACATGAGTGATGTTTGATTGTTGAAACCTGTGGCCTGCGAACATGACTCAGGTTTGATTCTGGAACCATGTGTCCTGGGAATATGACTGAGGTTTGATTCTGGAAACCTTTGGCCTGAGAAAATGACTGAGGTTTCATTGTGGAAACATGTGGCCTGGGATCATGACTGAGGTTTGGTGGTGGAACACTCTGGCCTGGCAAAATGACTGAGGCTTGATTCCGGAACCCTGTGGCCCGGGAACGTGACTGAGGTTTGATGGCAGAAACCTGTGGCCTGGCAACATGACTGACGTTTGATTCTGGATCCCTGTGGCCTGGGAACATGACTGAGGCGTGATTCTGGAAAACTGTGGCCTGGGAACATGACATCTGTTTAGATTGTGGAATACTGTGCCCCGGGAACCTGACTGAGCCTTGGTTCTGAAACCCTGTGGACTGGGAACATGACTGAGGTTTTATTCTGGAACCCTGTAGCCTGGGAACATAACTGAGGATTGATTCTGGAACCCTGTGGCCTGGGAACATGATACCGGTGGATTCTGGAACCCTGGGGACTGGGCATGTGACATCTGTTTAGATTGTGGAATACTGTGCCCCGGGAACCTGACTGAGCCTTGGTTCTGGAACCCTGTGGATTGGGAACATGACTGAGGTTTTATTCTAGAACCCTGTAGCCTGGAAACATAACTGAGGATTGATTCTCGAACCCTGTGGCCTGGGAACATGACATCGGTGGATTCTAGAACCCTGTGCCCTGGGAACATGTCTGAGGTTTGATGGTGGAAACCTGTGGCTTGGCAACATGACTAAGGTTTGATTCTGGAAGACTGTGGCCAGGAAGCATGATATCTGGTTGATTCTGGAAACTTGTGTCCTGGGAACATGACTGAGGTTTGTTTCTGGAAGCCTGTGCCCTGGGAACATGACTGAGGTTTGATTCTGGACACCTGTGTCCTGGGAACATGACTGAGGTTTGATGGTTGAAACCTGTGGCCTGCGAACATGACTCAGGTTTGATTCTGGAACCATGTGTCCTGGGAACATGACTGAGGTTTGATTTTGGAAACCTTTGGCCTGGGAAAATGACTGAGGTTTCATTGTGGAAACATGTGGCCTGGGATCATGATTGAGGTTTGATGGTGGAACACTCTGGCCTGGCAAAATGACTGAGGCTTGATTCTGGAACCCTGTGGCCCGGGAACATGAGAACGGTTTGATTCTGGAACCCTGTGGCCTTTAACATGACATCGGTGGATTCTGGAACCCTGTGGCCTGGGAACATGGGAACGGTTTGATTCTGGAACCCTGTGGCCTGGGAACATGAGTGAGGATTGATGGTGGAACCCTGTGGCCTGGCAACATGACTGAGGTTTGATACTGGAAGACTGTGGCCAGGAAACATGATATCGGGTTGATTCTGGAAACTTCTGTCCTGGGAACAAGACTGAGGTTTGATTCTGGAACCCTGTGTCCTGGGAATATGACAAAGGTTTGTTGCTGGAAGCCTGTTCCCTGGGTACATGACTGAGGTTTGATTCTGGACACCTGTGTCCTGGGAACATGAGTGATGTTTGATTGTTGAAACCTGTGGCCTGCGAACATGACTCAGGTGTGATTCTGGAACCATGTGTCCTGGGAATATGACTGAGGTTTGATTCTGGAAACCTTTGGCCTGAGAAAATGACTGAGGTTTCATTGTGGAAACATGTGGCCTGGGATCATGACTGAGGTTTGGTGGTGGAACACTCTGGCCTGGCAAAATGACTGAGGCTTGATTCCGGAACCCTGTGGCCCGGGAACGTGACTGAGGTTTGATGGCAGAAACCTGTGGCCTGGCAACATGACTGACGTTTGATTCTGGATCCCTGTGGCCTGGGAACATGACTGAGGCGTGATTCTGGAAAACTGTGGCCTGGGAACATGACATCTGTTTAGATTGTGGAATACTGTGCCCCGGGAACCTGACTGAGCCTTGGTTCTGAAACCCTGTGGACTGGGAACATGACTGAGGTTTTATTCTGGAACCCTGTAGCCTGGGAACATAACTGAGGATTGATTCTGGAACCCTGTGGCCTGGGAACATGATACCGGTGGATTCTGGAACCCTGGGGACTGGGCATGTGACATCTGTTTAGATTGTGGAATACTGTGCCCCGGGAACCTGACTGAGCCTTGGTTCTGGAACCCTGTGGATTGGGAACATGACTGAGGTTTTATTCTAGAACCCTGTAGCCGGGAAACATAACTGAGGATTGATTCTCGAACCCTGTGGCCTGGGAACATGACATCGGTGGATTCTAGAACCCTGTGGCCTGGGAACATGTCTGAGGTTTGATGGTGGAAACCTGTGGCTTGGCAACATGACTAAGGTTTGATTCTGGAAGACTGTGGCCAGGAAGCATGATATCTGGTTGATTCTGGAAACTTGTGTCCTGGGAACATGACTGAGGTTTGTTTCTGGAAGCCTGTGCCCTGGGAACATGACTGAGGTTTGATTCTGGACACCTGTGTCCTGGGAACATGACTGAGGTTTGATGGTTGAAACCTGTGGCCCGCGAATATGACTCAGGTTTGATTCTGGAACCATGTGTCCTGGGAACATGACTGAGGTTTGATTTTGGAAACCTTTGGCCTGGGAAAATGACTGAGGTTTCATTGTGGAAACATGTGGCCTGGGATCATGACTGAGGTTTGATGGTGGAACACTCTGGCCTGGCAAAATGACTGAGGCTTGATTCTGGAACCCTGTGGCCCGGGAACATGAGAACGGTTTGATTCTGGAACCCTGTGGCCTTTAACATGACATCGGTGGATTCTGGAACCCTGTGGCCTGGGAACATGAGAACGGTTTGATTCTGGAACCCTGTGGCCTGGGAACATGAGTGAGGATTGATGGTGGAACCCTGTGGCCTGGCAACATGACTGAGGTTTGATACTGGAAGACTGTGGCCAGGAAACATGATATCGGGTTGATTCTGGAAACTTCTGTCCTGGGAACAAGACTGAGGTTTGATTCTGGAACCCTGTGTCCTGGGAATATGACAAAGGTTTGTTGCTGGAAGCCTGTTCCCTGGGTACATGACTGAGGTTTGATTCTGGACACCTGTGTCCTGGGAACATGAGTGATGTTTGATTGTTGAAACCTGTGGCCTGCGAACATGACTCAGGTGTGATTCTGGAACCATGTGTCCTGGGAATATGACTGAGGTTTGATTCTGGAAACCTTTGGCCTGAGAAAATGACTGAGGTTTCATTGTGGAAACATGTGGCCTGGGATCATGACTGAGGTTTGGTGGTGGAACACTCTGGCCTGGCAAAATGACTGAGGCTTGATTCCGGAACCCTGTGGCCCGGGAACGTGACTGAGGTTTGATGGCAGAAACCTGTGGCCTGGCAACATGACTGACGTTTGATTCTGGATCCCTGTGGCCTGGGAACATGACTGAGGCGTGATTCTGGAAAACTGTGGCCTGGGAACATGACATCTGTTTAGATTGTGGAATACTGTGCCCCGGGAACCTGACTGAGCCTTGGTTCTGAAACCCTGTGGACTGGGAACATGACTGAGGTTTTATTCTGGAACCCTGTAGCCTGGGAACATAACTGAGGATTGATTCTGGAACCCTGTGGCCTGGGAACATGATACCGGTGGATTCTGGAACCCTGGGGACTGGGCATGTGACATCTGTTTAGATTGTGGAATACTGTGCCCCGGGAACCTGACTGAGCCTTGGTTCTGGAACCCTGTGGATTGGGAACATGACTGAGGTTTTATTCTAGAACCCTGTAGCCGGGAAACATAACTGAGGATTGATTCTCGAACCCTGTGGCCTGGGAACATGACATCGGTGGATTCTAGAACCCTGTGGCCTGGGAACATGTCTGAGGTTTGATGGTGGAAACCTGTGGCTTGGCAACATGACTAAGGTTTGATTCTGGAAGACTGTGGCCAGGAAGCATGATATCTGGTTGATTCTGGAAACTTGTGTCCTGGGAACATGACTGAGGTTTGTTTCTGGAAGCCTGTGCCCTGGGAACATGACTGAGGTTTGATTCTGGACACCTGTGTCCTGGGAACATGACTGAGGTTTGATGGGTGAAACCTGTGGCCCGCGAATATGACTCAGGTTTGATTCTGGAACCATGTGTCCTGGGAACATGACTGAGGTTTGATTTTGGAAACCTTTGGCCTGGGAAAATGACTGAGGTTTCATTGTGGAAACATGTGGCCTGGGATCATGACTGAGGTTTGATGGTGGAACACTCTGGCCTGGCAAAATGACTGAGGCTTGATTCTGGAACCCTGTGGCCCGGGAACATGAGAACGGTTTGATTCTGGAACCCTGTGGCCTTTAACATGACATCGGTGGATTCTGGAACCCTGTGGCCTGGGAACATGGGAACGGTTTGATTCTGGAACCCTGTGGCCTGGGAACATGAGTGAGGATTGATGGTGGAACCCTGTGGCCTGGCAACATGACTGAGGTTTGATACTGGAAGACTGTGGCCAGGAAACATGATATCGGGTTGATTCTGGAAACTTCTGTCCTGGGAACAAGACTGAGGTTTGATTCTGGAACCCTGTGTCCTGGGAATATGACAAAGGTTTGTTGCTGGAAGCCTGTTCCCTGGGTACATGACTGAGGTTTGATTCTGGACACCTGTGTCCTGGGAACATGAGTGATGTTTGATTGTTGAAACCTGTGGCCTGCGAACATGACTCAGGTGTGATTCTGGAACCATGTGTCCTGGGAATATGACTGAGGTTTGATTCTGGAAACCTTTGGCCTGAGAAAATGACTGAGGTTTCATTGTGGAAACATGTGGCCTGGGATCATGACTGAGGTTTGGTGGTGGAACACTCTGGCCTGGCAAAATGACTGAGGCTTGATTCCGGAACCCTGTGGCCCGGGAACGTGACTGAGGTTTGATGGCAGAAACCTGTGGCCTGGCAACATGACTGACGTTTGATTCTGGATCCCTGTGGCCTGGGAACATGACTGAGGCGTGATTCTGGAAAACTGTGGCCTGGGAACATGACATCTGTTTAGATTGTGGAATACTGTGCCCCGGGAACCTGACTGAGCCTTGGTTCTGAAACCCTGTGGACTGGGAACATGACTGAGGTTTTATTCTGGAACCCTGTAGCCTGGGAACATAACTGAGGATTGATTCTGGAACCCTGTGGCCTGGGAACATGATACCGGTGGATTCTGGAACCCTGGGGACTGGGCATGTGACATCTGTTTAGATTGTGGAATACTGTGCCCCGGGAACCTGACTGAGCCTTGGTTCTGGAACCCTGTGGATTGGGAACATGACTGAGGTTTTATTCTAGAACCCTGTAGCCGGGAAACATAACTGAGGATTGATTCTCGAACCCTGTGGCCTGGGAACATGACATCGGTGGATTCTAGAACCCTGTGGCCTGGGAACATGTCTGAGGTTTGATGGTGGAAACCTGTGGCTTGGCAACATGACTAAGGTTTGATTCTGGAAGACTGTGGCCAGGAAGCATGATATCTGGTTGATTCTGGAAACTTGTGTCCTGGGAACATGACTGAGGTTTGTTTCTGGAAGCCTGTGCCCTGGGAACATGACTGAGGTTTGATTCTGGACACCTGTGTCCTGGGAACATGACTGAGGTTTGATGGTTGAAACCTGTGGCCCGCGAACATGACTCAGGTTTGATTCTGGAACCATGTGTCCTGGGAACATGACTGAGGTTTGATTTTGGAAACCTTTGGCCTGGGAAAATGACTGAGGTTTCATTGTGGAAACATGTGGCCTGGGATCATGACTGAGGTTTGATGGTGGAACACTCTGGCCTGGCAAAATGACTGAGGCTTGATTCTGGAACCCTGTGGCCCGGGAACATGAGAACGGTTTGATTCTGGAACCCTGTGGCCTTTAACATGACATCGGTGGATTCTGGAACCCTGTGGCCTGGGAACATGGGAACGGTTTGATTCTGGAACCCTGTGGCCTGGGAACATGAGTGAGGATTGATGGTGGAACCCTGTGGCCTGGCAACATGACTGAGGTTTGATACTGGAAGACTGTGGCCAGGAAACATGATATCGGGTTGATTCTGGAAACTTCTGTCCTGGGAACAAGACTGAGGTTTGATTCTGGAACCCTGTGTCCTGGGAATATGACAAAGGTTTGTTGCTGGAAGCCTGTTCCCTGGGTACATGACTGAGGTTTGATTCTGGACACCTGTGTCCTGGGAACATGAGTGATGTTTGATTGTTGAAACCTGTGGCCTGCGAACATGACTCAGGTGTGATTCTGGAACCATGTGTCCTGGGAATATGACTGAGGTTTGATTCTGGAAACCTTTGGCCTGAGAAAATGACTGAGGTTTCATTGTGGAAACATGTGGCCTGGGATCATGACTGAGGTTTGGTGGTGGAACACTCTGGCCTGGCAAAATGACTGAGGCTTGATTCAGGAACCCTGTGGCCCGGGAACGTGACTGAGGTTTGATGGCAGAAACCTGTGGCCTGGCAACATGACTGACGTTTGATTCTGGATCCCTGTGGCCTGGGAACATGACTGAGGCGTGATTCTGGAAAACTGTGGCCTGGGAACATGACATCTGTTTAGATTGTGGAATACTGTGCCCCGGGAACCTGACTGAGCCTTGGTTCTGAAACCCTGTGGACTGGGAACATGACTGAGGTTTTATTCTGGAACCCTGTAGCCTGGGAACATAACTGAGGATTGATTCTGGAACCCTGTGGCCTGGGAACATGATACCGGTGGATTCTGGAACCCTGGGGACTGGGCATGTGACATCTGTTTAGATTGTGGAATACTGTGCCCCGGGAACCTGACTGAGCCTTGGTTCTGGAACCCTGTGGATTGGGAACATGACTGAGGTTTTATTCTAGAACCCTGTAGCCGGGAAACATAACTGAGGATTGATTCTCGAACCCTGTGGCCTGGGAACATGACATCGGTGGATTCTAGAACCCTGTGGCCTGGGAACATGTCTGAGGTTTGATGGTGGAAACCTGTGGCTTGGCAACATGACTAAGGTTTGATTCTGGAAGACTGTGGCCAGGAAGCATGATATCTGGTTGATTCTGGAAACTTGTGTCCTGGGAACATGACTGAGGTTTGTTTCTGGAAGCCTGTGCCCTGGGAACATGACTGAGGTTTGATTCTGGACACCTGTGTCCTGGGAACATGACTGAGGTTTGATGGTTGAAACCTGTGGCCCGCGAACATGACTCAGGTTTGATTCTGGAACCATGTGTCCTGGGAACATGACTGAGGTTTGATTTTGGAAACCTTTGGCCTGGGAAAATGACTGAGGTTTCATTGTGGAAACATGTGGCCTGGGATCATGATTGAGGTTTGATGGTGGAACACTCTGGCCTGGCAAAATGACTGAGGCTTGATTCTGGAACCCTGTGGCCCGGGAACATGAGAACGGTTTGATTCTGGAACCCTGTGGCCTTTAACATGACATCGGTGGATTCTGGAACCCTGTGGCCTGGGAACATGGGAACGGTTTGATTCTGGAACCCTGTGGCCTGGGAACATGAGTGAGGATTGATGGTGGAACCCTGTGGCCTGGCAACATGACTGAGGTTTGATACTGGAAGACTGTGGCCAGGAAACATGATATCGGGTTGATTCTGGAAACTTCTGTCCTGGGAACAAGACTGAGGTTTGATTCTGGAACCCTGTGTCCTGGGAATATGACAAAGGTTTGTTGCTGGAAGCCTGTTCCCTGGGTACATGACTGAGGTTTGATTCTGGACACCTGTGTCCTGGGAACATGAGTGATGTTTGATTGTTGAAACCTGTGGCCTGCGAACATGACTCAGGTGTGATTCTGGAACCATGTGTCCTGGGAATATGACTGAGGTTTGATTCTGGAAACCTTTGGCCTGAGAAAATGACTGAGGTTTCATTGTGGAAACATGTGGCCTGGGATCATGACTGAGGTTTGGTGGTGGAACACTCTGGCCTTGCAAAATGACTGAGGCTTGATTCCGGAACCCTGTGGCCCGGGAACGTGACTGAGGTTTGATGGCAGAAACCTGTGGCCTGGCAACATGACTGACGTTTGATTCTGGATCCCTGTGGCCTGGGAACATGACTGAGGCGTGATTCTGGAAAACTGTGGCCTGGGAACATGACATCTGTTTAGATTGTGGAATACTGTGCCCCGGGAACCTGACTGAGCCTTGGTTCTGAAACCCTGTGGACTGGGAACATGACTGAGGTTTTATTCTGGAACCCTGTAGCCTGGGAACATAACTGAGGATTGATTCTGGAACCCTGTGGCCTGGGAACATGATACCGGTGGATTCTGGAACCCTGGGGACTGGGCATGTGACATCTGTTTAGATTGTGGAATACTGTGCCCCGGGAACCTGACTGAGCCTTGGTTCTGGAACCCTGTGGATTGGGAACATGACTGAGGTTTTATTCTAGAACCCTGTAGCCGGGAAACATAACTGAGGATTGATTCTCGAACCCTGTGGCCTGGGAACATGACATCGGTGGATTCTAGAACCCTGTGGCCTGGGAACATGTCTGAGGTTTGATGGTGGAAACCTGTGGCTTGGCAACATGACTAAGGTTTGATTCTGGAAGACTGTGGCCAGGAAGCATGATATCTGGTTGATTCTGGAAACTTGTGTCCTGGGAACATGACTGAGGTTTGTTTCTGGAAGCCTGTGCCCTGGGAACATGACTGAGGTTTGATTCTGGACACCTGTGTCCTGGGAACATGACTGAGGTTTGATGGTTGAAACCTGTGGCCCGCGAACATGACTCAGGTTTGATTCTGGAACCATGTGTCCTGGGAACATGACTGAGGTTTGATTTTGGAAACCTTTGGCCTGGGAAAATGACTGAGGTTTCATTGTGGAAACATGTGGCCTGGGATCATGACTGAGGTTTGATGGTGGAACACTCTGGCCTGGCAAAATGACTGAGGCTTGATTCTGGAACCCTGTGGCCCGGGAACATGAGAACGGTTTGATTCTGGAACCCTGTGGCCTTTAACATGACATCGGTGGATTCTGGAACCCTGTGGCCTGGGAACATGGGAACGGTTTGATTCTGGAACCCTGTGGCCTGGGAACATGAGTGAGGATTGATGGTGGAACCCTGTGGCCTGGCAACATGACTGAGGTTTGATACTGGAAGACTGTGGCCAGGAAACATGATATCGGGTTGATTCTGGAAACTTCTGTCCTGGGAACAAGACTGAGGTTTGATTCTGGAACCCTGTGTCCTGGGAATATGACAAAGGTTTGTTGCTGGAAGCCTGTTCCCTGGGTACATGACTGAGGTTTGATTCTGGACACCTGTGTCCTGGGAACATGAGTGATGTTTGATTGTTGAAACCTGTGGCCTGCGAACATGACTCAGGTGTGATTCTGGAACCATGTGTCCTGGGAATATGACTGAGGTTTGATTCTGGAAACCTTTGGCCTGAGAAAATGACTGAGGTTTCATTGTGGAAACATGTGGCCTGGGATCATGACTGAGGTTTGGTGGTGGAACACTCTGGCCTTGCAAAATGACTGAGGCTTGATTCCGGAACCCTGTGGCCCGGGAACGTGACTGAGGTTTGATGGCAGAAACCTGTGGCCTGGCAACATGACTGACGTTTGATTCTGGATCCCTGTGGCCTGGGAACATGACTGAGGCGTGATTCTGGAAAACTGTGGCCTGGGAACATGACATCTGTTTAGATTGTGGAATACTGTGCCCCGGGAACCTGACTGAGCCTTGGTTCTGAAACCCTGTGGACTGGGAACATGACTGAGGTTTTATTCTGGAACCCTGTAGCCTGGGAACATAACTGAGGATTGATTCTGGAACCCTGTGGCCTGGGAACATGATACCGGTGGATTCTGGAACCCTGGGGACTGGGCATGTGACATCTGTTTAGATTGTGGAATACTGTGCCCCGGGAACCTGACTGAGCCTTGGTTCTGGAACCCTGTGGATTGGGAACATGACTGAGGTTTTATTCTAGAACCCTGTAGCCGGGAAACATAACTGAGGATTGATTCTCGAACCCTGTGGCCTGGGAACATGACATCGGTGGATTCTAGAACCCTGTGGCCTGGGAACATGTCTGAGGTTTGATGGTGGAAACCTGTGGCTTGGCAACATGACTAAGGTTTGATTCTGGAAGACTGTGGCCAGGAAGCATGATATCTGGTTGATTCTGGAAACTTGTGTCCTGGGAACATGACTGAGGTTTGTTTCTGGAAGCCTGTGCCCTGGGAACATGACTGAGGTTTGATTCTGGACACCTGTGTCCTGGGAACATGACTGAGGTTTGATGGTTGAAACCTGTGGCCCGCGAACATGACTCAGGTTTGATTCTGGAACCATGTGTCCTGGGAACATGACTGAGGTTTGATTTTGGAAACCTTTGGCCTGGGAAAATGACTGAGGTTTCATTGTGGAAACATGTGGCCTGGGATCATGACTGAGGTTTGATGGTGGAACACTCTGGCCTGGCAAAATGACTGAGGCTTGATTCTGGAACCCTGTGGCCCGGGAACATGAGAACGGTTTGATTCTGGAACCCTGTGGCCTTTAACATGACATCGGTGGATTCTGGAACCCTGTGGCCTGGGAACATGGGAACGGTTTGATTCTGGAACCCTGTGGCCTGGGAACATGAGTGAGGATTGATGGTGGAACCCTGTGGCCTGGCAACATGACTGAGGTTTGATACTGGAAGACTGTGGCCAGGAAACATGATATCGGGTTGATTCTGGAAACTTCTGTCCTGGGAACAAGACTGAGGTTTGATTCTGGAACCCTGTGTCCTGGGAATATGACAAAGGTTTGTTGCTGGAAGCCTGTTCCCTGGGTACATGACTGAGGTTTGATTCTGGACACCTGTGTCCTGGGAACATGAGTGATGTTTGATTGTTGAAACCTGTGGCCTGCGAACATGACTCAGGTGTGATTCTGGAACCATGTGTCCTGGGAATATGACTGAGGTTTGATTCTGGAAACCTTTGGCCTGAGAAAATGACTGAGGTTTCATTGTGGAAACATGTGGCCTGGGATCATGACTGAGGTTTGGTGGTGGAACACTCTGGCCTGGCAAAATGACTGAGGCTTGATTCCGGAACCCTGTGGCCCGGGAACGTGACTGAGGTTTGATGGCAGAAACCTGTGGCCTGGCAACATGACTGACGTTTGATTCTGGATCCCTGTGGCCTGGGAACATGACTGAGGCGTGATTCTGGAAAACTGTGGCCTGGGAACATGACATCTGTTTAGATTGTGGAATACTGTGCCCCGGGAACCTGACTGAGCCTTGGTTCTGAAACCCTGTGGACTGGGAACATGACTGAGGTTTTATTCTGGAACCCTGTAGCCTGGGAACATAACTGAGGATTGATTCTGGAACCCTGTGGCCTGGGAACATGATACCGGTGGATTCTGGAACCCTGGGGACTGGGCATGTGACATCTGTTTAGATTGTGGAATACTGTGCCCCGGGAACCTGACTGAGCCTTGGTTCTGGAACCCTGTGGATTGGGAACATGACTGAGGTTTTATTCTAGAACCCTGTAGCCGGGAAACATAACTGAGGATTGATTCTCGAACCCTGTGGCCTGGGAACATGACATCGGTGGATTCTAGAACCCTGTGGCCTGGGAACATGTCTGAGGTTTGATGGTGGAAACCTGTGGCTTGGCAACATGACTAAGGTTTGATTCTGGAAGACTGTGGCCAGGAAGCATGATATCTGGTTGATTCTGGAAACTTGTGTCCTGGGAACATGACTGAGGTTTGTTTCTGGAAGCCTGTGCCCTGGGAACATGACTGAGGGTTGATTCTGGACACCTGTGTCCTGGGAACATGACTGAGGTTTGATGGTTGAAACCTGTGGCCCGCGAACATGACTCAGGTTTGATTCTGGAACCATGTGTCCTGGGAACATGACTGAGGTTTGATTTTGGAAACCTTTGGCCTGGGAAAATGACTGAGGTTTCATTGTGGAAACATGTGGCCTGGGATCATGACTGAGGTTTGATGGTGGAACACTCTGGCCTGGCAAAATGACTGAGGCTTGATTCTGGAACCCTGTGGCCCGGGAACGTGAGAACGGTTTGATTCTGGAACCCTGTGGCCTTTAACATGACATCGGTGGATTCTGGAACCCTGTGGCCTGGGAACATGGGAACGGTTTGATTCTGGAACCCTGTGGCCTGGGAACATGAGTGAGGATTGATGGTGGAACCCTGTGGCCTGGCAACATGACTGAGGTTTGATACTGGAAGACTGTGGCCAGGAAACATGATATCGGGTTGATTCTGGAAACTTCTGTCCTGGGAACAAGACTGAGGTTTGATTCTGGAACCCTGTGTCCTGGGAATATGACAAAGGTTTGTTGCTGGAAGCCTGTTCCCTGGGTACATGACTGAGGTTTGATTCTGGACACCTGTGTCCTGGGAACATGAGTGATGTTTGATTGTTGAAACCTGTGGCCTGCGAACATGACTCAGGTTTGATTCTGGAACCATGTGTCCTGGGAATATGACTGAGGTTTGATTCTGGAAACCTTTGGCCTGAGAAAATGACTGAGGTTTCATTGTGGAAACATGTGGCCTGGGATCATGACTGAGGTTTGATGGTGGAACACTCTGGCCTGGCAAAATGACTGAGGCTTGATTCCGGAACCCTGTGGCCCGGGAACGTGACTGAGGTTTGATGGCAGAAACCTGTGGCCTGGCAACATGACTGACGTTTGATTCTGGATCCCTGTGGCCTGGGAACATGACTGAGGCGTGATTCTGGAAAACTGTGGCCTGGGAACATGACATCTGTTTAGATTGTGGAATACTGTGCCCCGGGAACCTGACTGAGCCTTGGTTCTGAAACCCTGTGGACTGGGAACATGACTGAGGTTTTATTCTGGAACCCTGTAGCCTGGGAACATAACTGAGGATTGATTCTGGAACCCTGTGGCCTGGGAACATGATACCGGTGGATTCTGGAACCCTGGGGACTGGGCATGTGACATCTGTTTAGATTGTGGAATACTGTGCCCCGGGAACCTGACTGAGCCTTGGTTCTGGAACCCTGTGGATTGGGAACATGACTGAGGTTTTATTCTAGAACCCTGTAGCCTGGAAACATAACTGAGGATTGATTCTCGAACCCTGTGGCCTGGGAACATGACATCGGTGGATTCTAGAACCCTGTGGCCTGGGAACATGTCTGAGGTTTGATGGTGGAAACCTGTGGCTTGGCAACATGACTAAGGTTTGATTCTGGAAGACTGTGGCCAGGAAGCATGATATCTGGTTGATTCTGGAAACTTGTGTCCTGGGAACATGACTGAGGTTTGTTTCTGGAAGCCTGTGCCCTGGGAACATGACTGAGGGTTGATTCTGAACACCTGTGTCCTGGGAACATGACTGAGGTTTGAAGGTTGAAACCTGTGGCCCGCGAACATGACTCAGGTTTGATTCTGGAACCATGTGTCCTGGGAACATGACTGAGGTTTGATTTTGGAAACCTTTGGCCTGGGAAAATGACTGAGGTTTCATTGTGGAAACATGTGGCCTGGGATCATGACTGAGGTTTGATGGTGGAACACTCTGGCCTGGCAAAATGACTGAGGCTTGATTCTGGAACCCTGTGGCCCGGGAACGTGAGAACGGTTTGATTCTGGAACCCTGTGGCCTTTAACATGACATCGGTGGATTCTGGAACCCTGTGGCCTGGGAACATGGGAACGGTTTGATTCTGGAACCCTGTGGCCTGGGAACATGAGTGAGGATTGATGGTGGAACCCTGTGGCCTGGCAACATGACTGAGGTTTGATACTGGAAGACTGTGGCCAGGAAACATGATATCGGGTTGATTCTGGAAACTTCTGTCCTGGGAACAAGACTGAGGTTTGATTCTGGAACCCTGTGTCCTGGGAATATGACAAAGGTTTGTTGCTGGAAGCCTGTTCCCTGGGTACATGACTGAGGTTTGATTCTGGACACCTGTGTCCTGGGAACATGAGTGATGTTTGATTGTTGAAACCTGTGGCCTGCGAACATGACTCAGGTTTGATTCTGGAACCATGTGTCCTGGGAATATGACTGAGGTTTGATTCTGGAAACCTTTGGCCTGAGAAAATGACTGAGGTTTCATTGTGGAAACATGTGGCCTGGGATCATGACTGAGGTTTGGTGGTGGAACACTCTGGCCTGGCAAAATGACTGAGGCTTGATTCCGGAACCCTGTGGCCCGGGAACGTGACTGAGGTTTGATGGCAGAAACCTGTGGCCTGGCAACATGACTGACGTTTGATTCTGGATCCCTGTGGCCTGGGAACATGACTGAGGCGTGATTCTGGAAAACTGTGGCCTGGGAACATGACATCTGTTTAGATTGTGGAATACTGTGCCCCGGGAACCTGACTGAGCCTTGGTTCTGAAACCCTGTGGACTGGGAACATGACTGAGGTTTTATTCTGGAACCCTGTAGCCTGGGAACATAACTGAGGATTGATTCTGGAACCCTGTGGCCTGGGAACATGATACCGGTGGATTCTGGAACCCTGGGGACTGGGCATGTGACATCTGTTTAGATTGTGGAATACTGTGCCCCGGGAACCTGACTGAGCCTTGGTTCTGGAACCCTGTGGATTGGGAACATGACTGAGGTTTTATTCTAGAACCCTGTAGCCTGGAAACATAACTGAGGATTGATTCTCGAACCCTGTGGCCTGGGAACATGACATCGGTGGATTCTAGAACCCTGTGCCCTGGGAACATGTCTGAGGTTTGATGGTGGAAACCTGTGGCTTGGCAACATGACTAAGGTTTGATTCTGGAAGACTGTGGCCAGGAAGCATGATATCTGGTTGATTCTGGAAACTTGTGTCCTGGGAACATGACTGAGGTTTGTTTCTGGAAGCCTGTGCCCTGGGAACATGACTGAGGTTTGATTCTGGACACCTGTGTCCTGGGAACATGACTGAGGTTTGATGGTTGAAACCTGTGGCCTGCGAACATGACTCAGGTTTGATTCTGGAACCATGTGTCCTGGGAACATGACTGAGGTTTGATTTTGGAAACCTTTGGCCTGGGAAAATGACTGAGGTTTCATTGTGGAAACATGTGGCCTGGGATCATGATTGAGGTTTGATGGTGGAACACTCTGGCCTGGCAAAATGACTGAGGCTTGATTCTGGAACCCTGTGGCCCGGGAACATGAGAACGGTTTGATTCTGGAACCCTGTGGCCTTTAACATGACATCGGTGGATTCTGGAACCCTGTGGCCTGGGAACATGGGAACGGTTTGATTCTGGAACCCTGTGGCCTGGGAACATGAGTGAGGATTGATGGTGGAACCCTGTGGCCTGGCAACATGACTGAGGTTTGATACTGGAAGACTGTGGCCAGGAAACATGATATCGGGTTGATTCTGGAAACTTCTGTCCTGGGAACAAGACTGAGGTTTGATTCTGGAACCCTGTGTCCTGGGAATATGACAAAGGTTTGTTGCTGGAAGCCTGTTCCCTGGGTACATGACTGAGGTTTGATTCTGGACACCTGTGTCCTGGGAACATGAGTGATGTTTGATTGTTGAAACCTGTGGCCTGCGAACATGACTCAGGTTTGATTCTGGAACCATGTGTCCTGGGAATATGACTGAGGTTTGATTCTGGAAACCTTTGGCCTGAGAAAATGACTGAGGTTTCATTGTGGAAACATGTGTCCTGGGATCATGACTGAGGTTTGGTGGTGGAACACTCTGGCCTGGCAAAATGACTGAGGCTTGATTCCGGAACCCTGTGGCCCGGGAACGTGACTGAGGTTTGATGGCAGAAACCTGTGGCCTGGCAACATGACTGACGTTTGATTATGGATCCCTGTGGCCTGGGAACATGACTGAGGCGTGATTCTGGAAAACTGTGGCCTGGGAACATGACATCTGTTTAGATTGTGGAATACTGTGCCCCGGGAACCTGACTGAGCCTTGGTTCTGAAACCCTGTGGACTGGGAACATGACTGAGGTTTTATTCTGGAACCCTGTAGCCTGGGAACATAACTGAGGATTGATTCTGGAACCCTGTGGCCTGGGAACATGATACCGGTGGATTCTGGAACCCTGGGGACTGGGCATGTGACATCTGTTTAGATTGTGGAATACTGTGCCCCGGGAACCTGACTGAGCCTTGGTTCTGGAACCCTGTGGATTGGGAACATGACTGAGGTTTTATTCTAGAACCCTGTAGCCGGGAAACATAACTGAGGATTGATTCTCGAACCCTGTGGCCTGGGAACATGACATCGGTGGATTCTAGAACCCTGTGGCCTGGGAACATGTCTGAGGTTTGATGGTGGAAACCTGTGGCTTGGCAACATGACTAAGGTTTGATTCTGGAAGACTGTGGCCAGGAAGCATGATATCTGGTTGATTCTGGAAACTTGTGTCCTGGGAACATGACTGAGGTTTGTTTCTGGAAGCCTGTGCCCTGGGAACATGACTGAGGTTTGATTCTGGACACCTGTGTCCTGGGAACATGACTGAGGTTTGATGGTTGAAACCTGTGGCCCGCGAATATGACTCAGGTTTGATTCTGGAACCATGTGTCCTGGGAACATGACTGAGGTTTGATTTTGGAAACCTTTGGCCTGGGAAAATGACTGAGGTTTCATTGTGGAAACATGTGGCCTGGGATCATGACTGAGGTTTGATGGTGGAACACTCTGGCCTGGCAAAATGACTGAGGCTTGATTCTGGAACCCTGTGGCCCGGGAACGTGACTGAGGTTTGATGGCAGAAACCTGTGGCCTGGCAACATGACTGACGTTTGATTCTGGATCCCTGTGGCCTGGGAACATGACTGAGGCGTGATTCTGGAAAACTGTGGCCTGGGAACATGACATCTGTTTAGATTGTGGAATACTGTGCCCCGGGAACCTGACTGAGCCTTGGTTCTGAAACCCTGTGGACTGGGAACATGACTGAGGTTTTATTCTGGAACCCTGTAGCCTGGGAACATAACTGAGGATTGATTCTGGAACCCTGTGGCCTGGGAACATGATACCGGTGGATTCTGGAACCCTGGGGACTGGGCATGTGACATCTGTTTAGATTGTGGAATACTGTGCCCCGGGAACCTGACTGAGCCTTGGTTCTGGAACCCTGTGGATTGGGAACATGACTGAGGTTTTATTCTAGAACCCTGTAGCCGGGAAACATAACTGAGGATTGATTCTCGAACCCTGTGGCCTGGGAACATGACATCGGTGGATTCTAGAACCCTGTGGCCTGGGAACATGTCTGAGGTTTGATGGTGGAAACCTGTGGCTTGGCAACATGACTAAAGTTTGATTCTGGAAGACTGTGGCCAGGAAGCATGATATCTGGTTGATTCTGGAAACTTGTGTCCTGGGAACATGACTGAGGTTTGTTTCTGGAAGCCTGTGCCCTGGGAACATGACTGAGGTTTGATTCTGGACACCTGTGTCCTGGGAACATGACTGAGGTTTGATGGTTGAAACCTGTGGCCCGCGAATATGACTCAGGTTTGATTCTGGAACCATGTGTCCTGGGAACATGACTGAGGTTTGATTTTGGAAACCTTTGGCCTGGGAAAATGACTGAGGTTTCATTGTGGAAACATGTGGCCTGGGATCATGACTGAGGTTTGATGGTGGAACACTCTGGCCTGGCAAAATGACTGAGGCTTGATTCTGGAACCCTGTGGCCCGGGAACATGAGAACGGTTTGATTCTGGAACCCTGTGGCCTTTAACATGACATCGGTGGATTCTGGAACCCTGTGGCCTGGGAACATGAGAACGGTTTGATTCTGGAACCCTGTGGCCTGGGAACATGAGTGAGGATTGATGGTGGAACCCTGTGGCCTGGCAACATGACTGAGGTTTGATACTGGAAGACTGTGGCCAGGAAACATGATATCGGGTTGATTCTGGAAACTTCTGTCCTGGGAACAAGACTGAGGTTTGATTCTGGAACCCTGTGTCCTGGGAATATGACAAAGGTTTGTTGCTGGAAGCCTGTTCCCTGGGTACATGACTGAGGTTTGATTCTGGACACCTGTGTCCTGGGAACATGAGTGATGTTTGATTGTTGAAACCTGTGGCCTGCGAACATGACTCAGGTGTGATTCTGGAACCATGTGTCCTGGGAATATGACTGAGGTTTGATTCTGGAAACCTTTGGCCTGAGAAAATGACTGAGGTTTCATTGTGGAAACATGTGGCCTGGGATCATGACTGAGGTTTGATGGTGGAACACTCTGGCCTGGCAAAATGACTGAGGCTTGATTCCGGAACCCTGTGGCCCGGGAACGTGACTGAGGTTTGATGGCAGAAACCTGTGGCCTGGCAACATGACTGACGTTTGATTCTGGATCCCTGTGGCCTGGGAACATGACTGAGGCGTGATTCTGGAAAACTGTGGCCTGGGAACATGACATCCGTTTAGATTGTGGAATACTGTGCCCCGGGAACCTGACTGAGCCTTGGTTCTGAAACCCTGTGGACTGGGAACATGACTGAGGTTTTATTCTGGAACCCTGTAGCCTGGGAACATAACTGAGGATTGATTCTGGAACCCTGTGGCCTGGGAACATGATACCGGTGGATTCTGGAACCCTGGGGACTGGGCATGTGACATCTGTTTAGATTGTGGAATACTGTGCCCCGGGAACCTGACTGAGCCTTGGTTCTGGAACCCTGTGGATTGGGAACATGACTGAGGTTTTATTCTAGAACCCTGTAGCCGGGAAACATAACTGAGGATTGATTCTCGAACCCTGTGGCCTGGGAACATGACATCGGTGGATTCTAGAACCCTGTGGCCTGGGAACATGTCTGAGGTTTGATGGTGGAAACCTGTGGCTTGGCAACATGACTAAGGTTTGATTCTGGAAGACTGTGGCCAGGAAGCATGATATCTGGTTGATTCTGGAAACTTGTGTCCTGGGAACATGACTGAGGTTTGTTTCTGGAAGCCTGTGCCCTGGGAACATGACTGAGGTTTGATTCTGGACACCTGTGTCCTGGGAACATGACTGAGGTTTGATGGTTGAAACCTGTGGCCCGCGAACATGACTCAGGTTTGATTCTGGAACCATGTGTCCTGGGAACATGACTGAGGTTTGATTTTGGAAACCTTTGGCCTGGGAAAATGACTGAGGTTTCATTGTGGAAACATGTGGCCTGGGATCATGATTGAGGTTTGATGGTGGAACACTCTGGCCTGGCAAAATGACTGAGGCTTGATTCTGGAACCCTGTGGCCCGGGAACATGAGAACGGTTTGATTCTGGAACCCTGTGGCCTTTAACATGACATCGGTGGATTCTGGAACCCTGTGGCCTGGGAACATGGGAACGGTTTGATTCTGGAACCCTGTGGCCTGGGAACATGAGTGAGGATTGATGGTGGAACCCTGTGGCCTGGCAACATGACTGAGGTTTGATACTGGAAGACTGTGGCCAGGAAACATGATATCGGGTTGATTCTGGAAACTTCTGTCCTGGGAACAAGACTGAGGTTTGATTCTGGAACCCTGTGTCCTGGGAATATGACAAAGGTTTGTTGCTGGAAGCCTGTTCCCTGGGTACATGACTGAGGTTTGATTCTGGACACCTGTGTCCTGGGAACATGAGTGATGTTTGATTGTTGAAACCTGTGGCCTGCGAACATGACTCAGGTGTGATTCTGGAACCATGTGTCCTGGGAATATGACTGAGGTTTGATTCTGGAAACCTTTGGCCTGAGAAAATGACTGAGGTTTCATTGTGGAAACATGTGGCCTGGGATCATGACTGAGGTTTGGTGGTGGAACACTCTGGCCTGGCAAAATGACTGAGGCTTGATTCAGGAACCCTGTGGCCCGGGAACGTGACTGAGGTTTGATGGCAGAAACCTGTGGCCTGGCAACATGACTGACGTTTGATTCTGGATCCCTGTGGCCTGGGAACATGACTGAGGCGTGATTCTGGAAAACTGTGGCCTGGGAACATGACATCTGTTTAGATTGTGGAATACTGTGCCCCGGGAACCTGACTGAGCCTTGGTTCTGAAACCCTGTGGACTGGGAACATGACTGAGGTTTTATTCTGGAACCCTGTAGCCTGGGAACATAACTGAGGATTGATTCTGGAACCCTGTGGCCTGGGAACATGATACCGGTGGATTCTGGAACCCTGGGGACTGGGCATGTGACATCTGTTTAGATTGTGGAATACTGTGCCCCGGGAACGTGACTGAGCCTTGGTTCTGGAACCCTGTGGATTGGGAACATGACTGAGGTTTTATTCTAGAACCCTGTAGCCGGGAAACATAACTGAGGATTGATTCTCGAACCCTGTGGCCTGGGAACATGACATCGGGGGATTCTAGAACCCTGTGGCCTGGGAACATGTCTGAGGTTTGATGGTGGAAACCTGTGGCTTGGCAACATGACTAAGGTTTGATTCTGGAAGACTGTGGCCAGGAAGCATGATATCTGGTTGATTCTGGAAACTTGTGTCCTGGGAACATGACTGAGGTTTGTTTCTGGAAGCCTGTGCCCTGGGAACATGACTGAGGTTTGATTCTGGACACCTGTGTCCTGGGAACATGACTGAGGTTTGATGGTTGAAACCTGTGGCCCGCGAACATGACTCAGGTTTGATTCTGGAACCATGTGTCCTGGGAACATGACTGAGGTTTGATTTTGGAAACCTTTGGCCTGGGAAAATGACTGAGGTTTCATTGTGGAAACATGTGGCCTGGGATCATGACTGAGGTTTGATGGTGGAACACTCTGGCCTGGCAAAATGACTGAGGCTTGATTCTGGAACCCTGTGGCCCGGGAACATGAGAACGGTTTGATTCTGGAACCCTGTGGCCTTTAACATGACATCGGTGGATTCTGGAACCCTGTGGCCTGGGAACATGGGAACGGTTTGATTCTGGAACCCTGTGGCCTGGGAACATGAGTGAGGATTGATGGTGGAACCCTGTGGCCTGGCAACATGACTGAGGTTTGATACTGGAAGACTGTGGCCAGGAAACATGATATCGGGTTGATTCTGGAAACTTCTGTCCTGGGAACAAGACTGAGGTTTGATTCTGGAACCCTGTGTCCTGGGAATATGACAAAGGTTTGTTGCTGGAAGCCTGTTCCCTGGGTACATGACTGAGGTTTGATTCTGGACACCTGTGTCCTGGGAACATGAGTGATGTTTGATTGTTGAAACCTGTGGCCTGCGAACATGACTCAGGTGTGATTCTGGAACCATGTGTCCTGGGAATATGACTGAGGTTTGATTCTGGAAACCTTTGGCCTGAGAAAATGACTGAGGTTTCATTGTGGAAACATGTGGCCTGGGATCATGACTGAGGTTTGATGGTGGAACACTCTGGCCTGGCAAAATGACTGAGGCTTGATTCCGGAACCCTGTGGCCCGGGAACGTGACTGAGGTTTGATGGCAGAAACCTGTGGCCTGGCAACATGACTGACGTTTGATTCTGGATCCCTGTGGCCTGGGAACATGACTGAGGCGTGATTCTGGAAAACTGTGGCCTGGGAACATGACAT